>NC_056731.1:1589513381-1589778381 GCF_019279795.1 Protopterus annectens | reverse complement strand
CATTCTTTATAATTGTGACTGAATGTTTTTTTTAATACTTTGAATGTATATTGGTAAATGAAAAGTTTTATGATTTCTTTCTTGTGAAATACTTCTCATAATAGGCCAAGTGTAAATATTGTATATAGTTAACTAATCAAACTTTACATTAGAATGTCTGTAATATTTTCATGTGTTTAAATTTAATAAAAATATTTGAACAAAAAAATGCTGTTTGAAATATGTGGCTGGTATGTTTGAAACAACCACTGTATCCAAGTGAAATATGTGGCTGGTATGTTTGAAACAACCACTGTATCCTCTCTGCTTGGATACTGTACAGCATTCAGGTTCAAGTGTTGTAAATAATGTGGGGCAGTGGAACAAGTCATAATTACATGTGCATATTGCATATCCTTTTCTATTTTATCCTATTTACATTGTCTACTGTAAAATCTGTGTCAAGCTATCCAAACCTGTTTCAAATATTGTATGTTTTATAGTCGCTCTCTAGCATTTGTGAGTGTGCAGCAATGTAGCATTTGTTTGTGCATACTAGCAGTAAAGCCACATTTTGGAAACATACTGTCCCTGGTCAAGTAAAATATCCCTGGGATTCAATAATGTTTACACTAATTGTACACTGAATGTATACCATTCTGAGTGACAGACAACACAGGCATAACTCACAACTTTTTCCTTCTAATTTTATTTTTCCTACTAATTTTCTTGCAGCTTTAAATATTGACATGGATTTATAAAGGTTACCAAAAGTGCAGACTACATGTACACTTGGTGTAATCCTTCTGAGTGACTAGAAAGCACAAAAAGTGTGGTAGGGATGTTCTTGAATACATATTGTGTACACTTGGTGCAGGTTTTACTGAATCTGGCCCTATATCTAATTAATACAATATCAATTATATACATTATTTATATGATATAGTATATACTATAATATATAAATGGTATCCCTCTTCAGACAGATACAGTCATGCGGGAAATTATGTGGAGCATTCTGTCCCATTTGATCATGTTTGCACTACAGTCACAAAATCTATCTGGTAAATGTAATTTCCAAGGGAATATCTTCAAGATCCAAAGAAGCTAACGAAACACTGTACTCTTCCCTTATCGGACCCATTCTCAACTATAACGCCCACTTTGATATGTATAAATCCAAACATATCACTCAACTGGAAAGATCCCAAAGATTTCTAACTGAGGAAATTAATGGCTTTAAATCGTTAATTTACCCCAGCAGATTAGCACTACCCTCCTCATACACAGTAGTCTGTTGTCTGTTCTGAGATGACCTGTGTCTCACATTTCAAGCCATCAAAGTCCCAGTCCAGTTCACCCTCTAATTTCTTTGCAAAGCCAGTGCCTCTACAAACACCTGCATTAGGAACCTAAATCTATACTAAAAATAAAATTTACTGGACAGGTATGTTCCTAACGTAATGTATTCCCAGACTAATGAATATATTATCAACAGGTCATACAAAGTAGTATTTTGTCTACCTTTAAGGCTAGATTGAATGACTGCAAGGGTAGATACAAATCTGCATCAGGGTTATCACGTGCCGCTATGCACAATTTGGGAGGTGAGCACTATTAAATGCTTGTAAAACGTGGCAAGTAAATCTAAGTACAAGCACTTCTGAGTGTTTCTTCTTAAAGGATTATATAGCTATGCATCTCTTACCTAGTACTGTTCCAATGTTCCTATGTTCCTAATTCCTTTCTATAAGTCCTGCCATCAATACTTCTGCCACACACATTCTTTACTATCTCAACATCCAACAATGCATCCACTCTTTGATGTAATTCACTGAGAACTGCAAACTTGTAATTATGTTACTCAGCTAATCAACAAAATACCTCACACAGCTGTACCTATTGACATCAGGAGTTTCTGCTGACTAAAAATCTAATCTTGGACAGCCGATAATTATCAGTTCCCTCTTTGTCTCCCAACACTATAGTTCATGTCGTTCATGTCTAAAGTGCAGAGTATGAGTGTGATTAGTAACAACAACCTGACAGTGAAAGACCAGATTTGGGTGGCCATCACATATTGCTGTCTCCATCTGAGAAACATTGTCATCATTACCCACCATGTACCATGTGCCAGTCTCTTTGCAGTGGTGCATGCTATTGTGTCCTTTAGGTTGGACTACTGTAATACGTGTACCCAGTACTTCTAGATTCAGAATATGACCTGCAGCTTGTGAAATCTTCTGCTGCCTGCTTACTTAAGGTGGTCTCTAGGTGCCACACTATTATACAAGTACTACATGAGCTGGCTTCCTGTCAGGCAGCATATTAAGTTCTAGCCCTGGTCTATCTTGTCTTACATGGCCTGGGTCTTCCTTATCTGCAGGACATCATCGGCTGACATCAGCCATCTTAATCCATGTGTTCTGCTTCCCAGGAGCTGATGGTGATTTGAATGGTATGGCCACACTTCTGGGACTCTGGAATCTCCAACCTGACGGACTGAGAAGGTTCTCAGCTCTGAGCTGCTTTAAGCATTTCCTTATAGGCCACTTATCCATACTGATGTTTGGATAGCTTGATTTTACCATCAGATTTACTGCTTTGTATTGCAAACAGATGCGACAAGCCCCAACCCATTGCTGTTTTATTAGTTTTATCTAATTCATTCTATTTTCATATTTTTGTCATTTACTGTCATTTATGATTCGTCTTCTTGTTCATTTGTAAAGTCATTCGGCTCAGGCACTTAAATAAACTTGAACTTAACTACAAGAGCTGGTATTAGCACCCTATAAACTACTGTTTCTTTACTGGGGGGGGGTCCTTTTTTCACTCCAGTGGGAAGAGCTGATAGCACAAGAATGTCTATGGCATGACTGAAAGAAAGCACGTCTAAATTTCACTACAAGTGTTCTTTCACACACAACCACAGAAAATTAGCAAGTACTAGTTAAAACACATTACTCAGTTACATCTACAAATCTGTCTTGACACACTGTGTCTCACTGGGTAGGAGGAGTTAAATTAATAAATTTAGCACTTACTACGTTTTAATTTTATGTTAACACATTATGTTAATATATATTGCATGAAATGTGACTGTTACAAATTAAAACTGAACAAAAAAAAAGAAGAGAAATGGTGCTAAAAATCTAGAAAGCGAGAAGGGAAATCAGTTTGCAGTGTACATTTCTTGGGGTACCAGTGGGTACATTATCTTGGCACAAATCTAAAAAGAAAAAAGATGATGGCTTTACAGCACAGACATAAATATTAAATTCCTGGGAATGTATAAATAGCAATAATAATCATACTAAAAGAATTAGATTGCTGATGAGAACACACTAAAGATCAAAAAAGCAAACCAGTATATTCAGAGTAAGGGTGCCACTGAGAAGCAACCAACATGTAACAGTCTCTGCGGTCTCAAACTAAGGCTGCAGGGTTTTTACACAAATGTCAGGCCCAGAAAATAGGAGTGCCTAACAAGCAGTGTACTGTTGGTAGCCTAATTCTAAGACAGATGCCACTTACTCTGTCCACTCTAATAAGCACTTGCTGTGAGTATCACTACAGTGCCCAGGTCTTATACTTACCCATTACCGTGGCTGTCATCTGATGTAAAATAAACCTTGCAAAGCAATGGGCATACACACTACAAGCATGTCACCCTTAGCATTTCAATATGTAGAATTAATCTCTTCCTTAGCATTCAAGCCTGCTTGCTCCATTTGCTTATTAGCAAATCATGAGAACCATAAAAACAAATTAAGTGTAGATCAATACCAAAACGTACAAGTCTGATCTACAACACAGCACACAATGAAGTCATTAGAAAACATTCAGTTAAGAACAGGCAAAGCAGGATTACTGTTTCAGCCTTCATCGATTTTAACACAATGTTTGGCTGAATAAATGAGTGCATCTGCCATTAACTAAAATGAAGCAATTAAGCCTAGCCTCAATGATAGAAATAATAAGGAATTAGCATTTCTAGTGACAAGGCCTACTGGATTCATGACATGCATTTTATTTTCTCAAAAGTGGCTGGACACTGATCGTCAAGCTGCCTTCACTGCATTACATAGTATACATCTGAGGGTCAGGGCCTTTTTTCACTAAATGGCACTTACAGAAATGCAGACATCAAGTACGACCTTGCTAGTTTCAATTTTGTAATATAATGGTACACTTTTGACACTGCTGTCAGCAGTGAAGATAGTACATGATCGGGCTTGTTATAACAGTACAACGCTATTAATCCCAGCGAGTGTTCCTGCTCCAGGTTATCCCTATACACTGCAGATATGGAGTGGCTCATGGGCTGCATATAATGTTCACATGCTTAAGAAAATGACTTCACATAATATGATCTGATCTCTTGCATCATTTTTCTCACTTGTGTCTCTGTGATATGTATTAAGAAGAAGAAAAAGTCAGGACAAATTCTACTGTTTTGTCAATGCTATAATTCACCCCTAAATATTTGACTGTATTCCCTTCCTGGGTATGTCCATAGAACATGTACATCTGTAGACGTACCTAGGTACATCTATAGAACATGTACATCTGTATTCCCTGCCCGCTGGATGCTAGCTTACAAGTAAAAAAATGCACTTTGTGCTTGAGTGCAGCCTTGAACAAGTCTGACTGCTAAGAAACTCTGGTATTAGTATTTATACATCTGTTTTCAAGAGCAACACAGTTTTTTTGTCTAGTTAAATAACATGCTCAGAGTCACAAGTATGCAAAAAAAAGCTGTGAAAAATCAAACCTTCCCTGATGTTAAGCATTCCAGCTCATCCTTAATTGCAGTTATCATAAAAGGATGCAAGCTTTTTATGATTTTCAAGAAAAAATATAATTTTGTCAAAAGACACCATCTAATCCTACAAGCCTTTCAAACTATGATTCTGTATTTCAAGTTCATGTTTTTGACAAGACCTATGGTGAAGCTTATGCACTTCATCAATGAACATGAAAGAAGAATTCTGTAACAAGTCAGCTGCTTCATTTTTGATCACAACATGGCCACATACTGACTCATTTAGTGTGTCTGAATGTTGCCCTAAAGTTTGACTTACGGATGAACTTTATCTGTCAGCTGATTGTTTTTCTAGTCAACTTCTCAGTGGCTTCAATACACTGGATTATCAATTAGAACACCTCCATGCACATAATTCAAATGTGACATATCCTGCATGTCACATGATGAGTTTTTTCAGAAAGATCTCCTTCCTGCAGGTGAAATAAATGTGCAAAACTTCACAGCTGCAAAAGAAACTTCAGCTGTCAGTACAACACACAAGATTAAGTTTATGAGCTGTTAATGAGCTTCATGCTGTAGTCTTACATTCGCTTTCCTCGGCTTCCATTTGAATACCATGTGATTCTGGACACAGCCTCATTTTAGTGGTTCTTTGGTTGACAATTAAATGAGACCACTGTAACTAATAGGTTTACTAACAGGTTTAGCTAGTTAACAAATGCACAGAATAACATAAAGAAAATATTATATCACAACATGCATTATCTAAGTAAGCTGTTTCATAACTGCATCTTTGTAAGTATACAGTTCTGACATTAATTCAGTCCAGTACTGAAGAATAAAACAAAAATGTAAAGCTACAAAATAAATGATTGAGCAGTCCATCTATCCATAAGCTCTTTTCCCAATTTTACATTTGCTGTTAGGGTGCGACTTCAACAGAGACCATCATCTAGAGCCAAGGTTCACACTGCCCAGTGGCTAGCCCTGCCATGGTTGTTCTTTCATACCACACACTCACATGCACACTCACACCTATGGCCAATTTAGAGTGTCCAATCCACCTACTGCATGTCTTTGGGATGCGGGAGGTAACTGGAACATCTAGAGAAACCCACTTGAACACAGGAAGGACAACCTGTCTCTGCACAGAAGGCACCCCAGCCAAGAACTGAACCAGAGGATGTCTTGCTGTGAGATGACAATGCTATCAGCTGCACCACTGTGCCATGCTTCTTGTAAAGTCAATTTGTCATTTTGAAGGCCCTAATTAGGATGACAGAGGGATATCTGTTCAGGATAAGGAGGCTTTCTAATATCAAACCAAACAGCACTTTATTCTATGTCCCTGAGGTGCTAAGCAAAATGTTTTCCAGATTAGTTAATGTGTGCAAACAAGAACATATAAACATAAAACAAAAGAAAGTACATAAAGCTATAAAAACAGGATATATGCATATTTGTAAAGATTAAAAGATTCACTGATTCATTAGTTTTTCTAATTTCATCCTAGAATACTGAGCTATTCTCATCCATAATTTTCCAAATCAGCAGCTGAAAACTTCTTTTTTTGCTACTGCCCTGCCATCTGAACTCCCGTCTCTGTCATTTCAGAACTGTTACTAACCTTAACCTAATACTATCAGCCTTCCCCTTAAGTCACCCCCTCAGATCTACTCACTGTTTTAAATGACTTCTCATCACAAATGGGAGACCCCTAACCATAAATCCTACAACTACAGAAAATTAATTGGAACTGGCAGAGAAAGAGAGTGAAACTAGGTTTGATGTTCCATGTATCCTCATAGCTCATCCATATCCATGCTACTTATACATACTAACCCTAAAGCTGATGTCCTTCAGAGTAAACAGAAATAGTCTAAGGTATTATAACCTCAGACTATTCTCCATAGTCACACATTCAGTCTTACAGCTCTGGGGACTGCAACTGCCATCCATTCTTGGAATTTTCAACAGCAGCCTATTTAAGCAGTGTAATAAAGCATAAAAAGTGCAAATATATTGGTGGCTTGCAAAAATTACAATACCTTCGGAAATTAATAATTACAATAATAAGAAAAAGACCCACATGTTAACCAGGAAGACCCACTGGACAAGCAGTCCCTTTTCAGGGGCGACCTAGAAGCAATGTCAGGTTAAGTGACTTGCTCAAGCCCACACAGTAGGCTGAAGGAATCAAACCCTGTTTAATGTAAATCCCTGTGCAATAAGGATAAGGATATGTTCAACAAAAGCAGCTTGAAGTCTTCAGGAATCCCAGAAATTTAGTGGAAGTAGCAAATCGTATAGTCAGGACCTGCATAACTTCAGCCATTAACACTCAGTCTCAAGGAGCAAATCATACAGACCTGTTACAGTAGCACAGATGTTAAAAATGGTTTTCTCTTATAGGTGATACATCTATAATAACAGATCATGTGATACTATCATATTTAGCAACATTTAATTATTTATATATCCAGTTGTTTATTGACCAGGATGGTGCACTGATCCAGAGGAAATACTCTGAGGCTCTGCCTAGGGGTACATGAAAGTAGCAATACATAAACCAAGCCAATACGTAATATGAAAACAAGAATTTAAATGGGAGATGCAGGCATATGTCAGCACAGCAAGGAAATATTAACTAATACAAAAACACAGAAACAAATAATATAACATACCCACATTTATAGTCATTACATTTTATGTACAATGTTATTTTACATTAAGAATGTTTGTGGTCTGCACTCTTGTGGGAGAAGAGGCTGGACTCTGCCCTTCTGAGCTGGGAATTTCTGGTTAAAGGTTTATAGTGCCTGAATATTTGAACTGTATCTTACTGAAATTGGTACACCTTGTTTGCTGTAGCATAGACTAGATCCAGGCCTGCTGAATCTAGCTTTGTTTATATGCTTGTTGTTTGTTTGCTTGTTATTTCCCTGGAACGCTAATTCTACCTAATACACGGCTTCTCAGCGCTTCTGTGGATCACTAGTGATATCTGCATTGCTTACTGTACTTATTTCCTTGTTTCACTTGAAAGAAAGTTACTGTTTGTCGTTTTTGCATTTAAGTTACCTGTAACACATTGCACTTAAGTTACCTGGCACTTGCTCACTAAAGCAATTACATAAGTCAGCACTAAAAATTAAAAGCACTACACCCTCACTCCCCACTGGCCCTGGTTTTCAATTATTAAGGAATTCCCAATATTATTCTAGCATGTCCAAAGGTCAGTTGTCAATCTCCTCTCCGGTCCAGCTGGTGAATCTGGGAATCTTGAGGCAATGTTACAATTGCCTCATGTACACAGACAACCCTCTCCTCCTCCCAACAAATTCCAACACATGTGAGAGATGCAACCATATAGCCAAACTGGAGGCTAAGCTCTCTCAACTCAGTACTGGCATAACCAGTCAGGAGGAGAAGGAAACCACACTCACTACAATTCCAGTCTCACATAGACCTACCACGACAGCAAACCAAACACATAATCACACAAAAACATACTCGGAGGCTCTAAATAAAGATCTGCCGAAGCAGCAGAGACCTCCAAAGCAGACACCCAAGCAGCCGCTACCCCAAAACAAAACACGTGCAACACATATCTCACAAAGCCAGTGTGCCAAACAGTCACAGCCCTTAAGACTAAACAACACACCTGATACACATGTAATAGGTGACTCTATCGTCAGGCACACTGACGTCCCGCTCACCAGGCTGAACAAGGAGAGGGTCACGGTGAGCAGCCTGTCGGGTGCTAGGATCCGCCACATAACACAAGCACTCAGGTCACTCCAAGGCAAGTACAAATATGACTCAGTCATTGTCCATGCTGGTGTGAATGACCTGAGACGTACCTCCCTGGACTACATGAAAAGAGACATAAAGGAGCTCTCTGAGCATGTAGCCCAGGCCGGTATGACCCTGACCTTGAGTAGCATCTTACCCTCACCAAGAATGATGCCACAATACGAAGACAAGATGATCAATTTCAACAATTGGCTTAAGTACTGGTGCCATTCAAAGGGGATCCAATGCCTGTCAGCTTGGGATGATATGCTCGACAAGCCACGATGCTTCGCTAGGGACGGCTTTCACCTGTCACCCCTGGGCTTTCGGATATTGGCAAAGGCTCTTGCTACCCCATAGTGCCTTTTTAGGCAAGGCTCAAAAGACAAACCCACCTCCATAGGTATCACAAGGGATAAGAAACTAAGAGTAATGCTACTCAACGCCAGAAGTCTAAACCTCAAGATGCACACACTCGAAACTCTCCTTAGCATGGAGAACATCGATATCTGTGCAGTAACAGAAACCTGGTTCAGGGCTCCCGAGAGCACACCAGCACTACCAGGTTATACCTCATACCATGCTTTTCGGCCCCAAAACTTGGACCGAACCACAAAAGGAGGGGGAGTATCGATATTCATCAAAGATACCCACACCTCCAGGTTGGTGGCAAAGCACGAAGCATCAGAGACTATCCATGTGCAACTAACAGTGGGTAAAACTGCCTTCCAATTTATAGCCTGCTACAGACCACCCTCCCAAACCCAGGAACCCCACTCGGCCTTCCTGAGAACACTGGAAAATATGAAGGCCTCTCCAAACACAATTATATTGGGCGACTTCAACTACCCAAACATAGACTGGGAGCATTACTCTAGCTCCAACACCCTAGCCCAAAGGTTCCTAGAATTTATAAACTCAAATGCTATGGAACAACTTGTTACCACTCCCACAAGAGGGGAAAACATACTGGACCTGATCATCACCAACATGGGGACTCTATGCTCCAGACCAGAAGTGTATCCCTCACTGGTAAGATCAGACCATAAACTAATCTCACTGGATATTCACATCCCGACCCCACCCCTGCCCAGAAAACCACAGTGAAAAACGTCTCTAAAGCAAATTTCACACTCCTCAAAACTGAGGTGGAATCCTTCAAAGCCCCCGGGCCTGTGGAAAATACGGCCCAGACCGCAGAATCCTTTATAAACGCATTCTATGAACACCTTCAGGAATGCATGGATCATGCGATCCCAAATAAAACCAAGACCCAATCCTCCAAAGGCAGACGTCCTGTCTGGTGGACCCCAGCCATAAACAAACTATACAATAGAAGGAGGAAGCTACTAAATGATAGAGCAAAATCCCAAAAGGGAAGGCATCACTGATCAGTATTAGCAAAAACTATGGGCACACATAAAATTGTCTAAGGCCAGCTTCGAGAGAAAAATTGCACAGGACACTAAGGATAATCACAAGGCTTTCTTTAGTTATGTTAGGAACCTGGGTGGTAATTCCCAGATATGCTCAGAATTAGTCCAAAAAAAATACACCGAACCCACAGACATTGCCAACATCCTAGCTGACAGGTTCAGCGCAAACTTCTCCCCACCACCAAAGGGCAAATATCTATCCCAGCAGAGTGCTGCCCCTGACATCTCAGATGCTCAGGTAAGAGCCGCCCTCTCCAAAGCAAAAAACACAGCATCAATGGGGCCAGATGGTGTCCCGGGCTGCGTCCTACATGAACTCCAAGAAGAGCTAAACCCAAACATAAAACTACTGTTCAATCTCAGCCTTACTACAGGATATGTGCCCAAAGAGTGGCGTACAGCAACAGTGGTCCCTCTCCATAAAGGTGGTGCCTCAACAGATCCTGGAAACTATCGCCCCATAAGCCTGACTAGCTTGGTCTGCAAAGCTATGGAAAGGATCATCATGGACCTCATAAATAAAGATATTGGGGACCTACAAACACTGGATCCTACCCAGTTCGGCTTTGTTAAGGGCAGATCCTGCCTCTTAAACCTGGTTGATTTCTTTGAAACAGTCACCAAGGCCATTGACGAGGGAAGGTGGTCCACACAGCCTACCTGGACCTCAAAAGCCTTCGATACAATACCCCACTCGGGCATTATAGATAAGCTCACCAGCTTAAATATAAACCCCTATGTCACTAGATGGATTGCAAACTGGCTCAAGGACAGAACCCACATGGTTAGAATTGCTGGAGCCATGTCAGACTCCAAACCAGTTACAAGTGGTGTCCCACAAGGCTCAGTCCTGGGACCTCTCTTGTTCGGTATATATTTCTCGGAGGTACAGGCCAACACGGAAGGACTGTGGCTGACCAAGTTCGCAGATGACTGCAAACTGGGCCATAATCGACTCTCCAGCCGACACAAGCATCCTCCAAAAGGGCCTCATAGAAACAGACAACTGGTGCCAGAGCCATGGCCTCAAGCTAAATGCCAAAAGTGTATAGTCATCCCTTTGGCAAAAACAAAGTGCCCAAAAATTACCACATAGGTGGTAATCCATTAAGTACAGAAGAAGTAATTAGGGACCTGGGGACCCAAGTTGACAGCAATCTCTCATTTGACAACCACATGGCCAAAGTGGTTAGAAAAACATTTTATATAGCCCACCTAATCATGAAGGGATTCACATCTAGATCGGGGAGGTCATCGTGCCTCTTTACTCATCCCTCATCAGGCCCATAATTGAGTACAATGCCCCTTTTGGGATGTACCTTACCAGACACCTGCAGCAACTGGAAAGACCCCAAGAGTACCTCACCAAGAGGATCAAAGGGCTCAAACAGATGCCATATGCTGCCCGGTTAAAGAAACTCCAGCTCTACTCAGTGGCATACCGCCTGTTCAGAGGCGATCTGTGCCTGACGTATAAAGCCATGTCCAACCCGGAATTAATGGACATGCTGCACCTCAGAAAATCAAATCCCATCGAGCTACGCTCGAGAGACTTGAACCTCAGCACTGAAATAAATAGGACATGCTGGAGGGACAGATTCATAACCCAGAGGCTCCCTTCACTCTGGAATAAAATCCCAGTCCAGGTTAGGCAGAGTCCCTCATTGACTCTCTTCAAGAGGAATCTTGATGAGTGGATGGGAGATCGTAGGTTTACCCCGGGTATCACTTCTGTGTCACTGTTAGACAGAGGCACAGTATACTAACCTCGAAAAAGGGCATAGCAAAATAAATTTAAAATGGGTGGCGAAAGCCAAACACATTCTGGCTAGGCTTATAAATGCCCTAGGGCAGATAGCCTAGTATGAACCTATGAACCTATGTGCATCATGAGTGGATGCAAATAGGCATCCAGAAATGTAAATGAAATTCTTTAGCTGTATATAAGGCTTAAAAGAATGGGAGGTAATTAAGACACATTCATAAATAAATCATCCTTTATAATTTACCATTAGAAAATAATACGTAAAAATGTATGTACTTTTGAAGACGGACTATTATACTATCTTCGGTAAGAGAAATAAATCTGCTCAGGCTATTTTCTACAAACTCTATATTATTATTAGTCCTGCATTCATGACTACATACCAGTAAGACATAAACATACATGTAATGTTAACATGACATCTTTTTGGTGGAAATGCAAATATAACAGAATCTATTACCTACCACTAATAATCACCTTAGTCATAAAAACACATCTAGATAAAAAAAACGGAAACTAGCTCCTTTTCTTATCAAGCCTCTTTAACTATACCAGAAAAGTCAGAGAAAATATGTGAATGTAAAACATTATCAATAAAACAACGTGATCACGAAGCCACAGATAAAAGTGTCTGCAGACTTCACAATAAACAAATGCGTGAATCTCAGTGTTTTATACACAAGAAGGGACAGTCCTTATTTAACTTCAGATAATATAGAAATGTAGAATAGATCCAGGAAAAGTCAACCACATAAAATGTAACAAGCCAGTCAGTTCCTGGTTACAACATGAACCTATAGAAGCACTAGCACAAACGAAGTAACCGCAAAGCCTCTATAAACTTCCTTTATTAGTTTAAAACATACAGGTTGAGCGCTTTTTAAGGTAATAGGGAGTATAAGATTTCATTACTAACACTAGCACTTTAAGGATTAAATTTGGAGCCGAATGAACTAAATGTGATTGGTTTGAACTGGTATTTAAGGACAATATTGTTTGATGAGGTTTGTTCTGATGAAGTCTATTTTAGTAGATGAAAGCGCTCAACCTGTATGTTTTGCGGTTACTTCGTTTGTGCTAGTGCTTCTATAGGTTCATGTTGTAACCAGGAACTGACTGGCTTGTTACATTTTATGTGGTTGACTTTTCCTGGATCTATTCTACATTTCTTGGTTGTAATTCGACAACATGGATTCTCTTGATGAGCTACCCTCTATCTTTTCCACGAGGAGGGAAGATATTCGTGGTTTGCAGTCCGAAATGGCTATCATGAGAGGGGAACTAACTAGACTACTTGAAATGATGAGTCAACCTGGTTCCCAGGCGAGGACCCAGCGAGGAATGACATCATCGCGCACGCAGGTACAGAGAACTACTGGGGATTTACCACCCAACGGTCAGGGGAATGGCGTTCCTTCGAATGGAGAAGCCTCTTATGGATCCCACCATGATGACAATCAGAGCGTAGGGTGCACTACAAGGATTAGTGGATGTGGATCGGAGGTTGAGTACAACATTTCAGGCGCCAAGCCCAAGCGGACTGTGCCGAAGAAAACGTACGCCATGGGGCTCAAGGACATGCGTGCAGGTACTGTAAAACCCCTACTTACCAGTAAACACGGAAACGATAAAGGTCGATACAATTTTAACAATTTTTTGGCTGGTGACTTTAATTTTGAAGGAGGGTTTGGATCGGAATATAAAGAAAGCAGTAATGACAACAATAGAGTCGAGAATAAAACACTCAAGGACATTATTTTTGATTTTGGAAAAAAATTAAAAAATTTAAAAAGTTTACAACTAGAGAATATGTACTTGAAAAAATGTTTGGACAATGCAATAGTACCCATGGGCTTGAGGTTTTTCAAGTACCCTATGGGGATTGAATTGGATGTTAGTACTAAAGAAGAATGTGCTAAAATGTTTGACAACTTTGGCTTTACATTTATGAAGTTCATAGTTAGTTGTAGTGATAAGAAAATATGTATTTTAATGTCTGAATTGGATCAAATTAATAATACTATTGAAAATGATTTGCTTTTTGATGAATTTGAATTATTTTTAAATTCCCAATACACATGGGTCGAAAGTCAGGTCATGAAACAGTATGAGAGGAAATGTAGTAAAATGAAAAGGGATATCGAACAATATAAAAAGGGGAATGTGTATAGATGGGACAAAAGTAATTATACAAACAACAAGTATAATAACAATAATAAAAATGGATACTACACAAAAGGACATGGAACATTCCAGTATAGAGGTAACAGAAGGAATTATAGAGTGGATGATGAACATAGGATACCTCTGTCCCCTGATTTTTTAGGGGAAGATACAAGATGGGAGGACCCCAGGAGGGAGGGGCACCATCGAATAAGAACGGAAAGTGCAAGTCACAGGGGAAGACAGGGGGGTTACAGAAGTCAAGACAACTAGTTGACGACCATTGTATTGTGAAAGTCAATGATATTATGAGTAGACACGGTGATTTTAATATTTACAACTATTCTAGTATTGAGCTTAAAAAGGAACACTTTACACTTCTAGACAAAGGGATGAAATATGTTCCTAATATGAATATTAATGTAGTTGACTACATAGTGGATTTTAAGAAATATTTAAGGAAATTAAATTTAGCTATTTTTTTTGATGGGAAGCAAACCGGGGGTGAAGCAGAGTTTAAAAAGAAGAGTGTATACACACCCCCACTAAACAATTTGTTGGGTACATTTGAAAAAATGGTTATAGAAGAGATTTATAATTATGGGAACAAATGGAGTACACAGAAAAAGAAATACAATTTAATCAGGGATGAATCCAAAATATTGAAAGACATCCAAAATAACCATAACATAAGAATTATGAAACCCGACAAGGGGGGTGGGGCGGTTATTTACCCAAACAATGATTATATTAACAAAATTAATAGTATTTTGTTGAATTCAGGTAATTATACTATATCATCCCTCAACGAGGTAAATATTGGGTACCACAAGGTAGATTTGTTCCTTGAAGACCTATTATTGGAAGATAGAATAGATAGGGACTTATATAACTTCCTAAGAGTGGAACACCTCACAATCAGTACTATAGTGGGGATTCCCAAAGTACATAAGGATTGTTTTGATCCCCCTTTCAGGCCAATAATATCAGGTAGTGCATCTAAGACGTTCCCCTTTGGGAAAGTAATAGATATGTGGTTAAAACCTATTTACAAGAAAATAGAGCATATAGTAATAGACTCTTGGGACTTTCTGGGGAGACTGCAGCCAGAATTAGCATCTGAAGGGGAGTGGCTAATAACAATTGATGTGGTCGACCTATTTTCAAGTATTCCTCAAGAGGAAGGCCTATCCAGATTCTACCAAAGCATTAAGAAATATGGCAATTTGTCATGGGATAAAATTTCCCTGGTGTTAGATTTCATGGATACGGTTCTTTCACATAACTACATAATGTATGAAGGTGAATACTATAAACAAAGGAAAGGGGTAGCTATGGGGGCAGCTTGCGCTCCCATATATGCCAATATGGTTTTATTGGACTGGGAAAATGAATATATATTTAATACCGACTGATTCAGCAATATTATATGCTATCTCAGGTTTTTGGATGATATTTTTGTAATTTGGAGGGGTGATCTACATAAGTTAGAAGATTTTAAAAAATATTTAAATCTATGTAGTCAAAGTCTAAAATTTACATTTAATGTTGAAAGGGAATCTATTTCTTATTTGGACACCAGAATAACACTAAGGAATGGGAAATTTAAAACTAATATTTTCAGGAAGGAAACTTTCAGTAATTCCTATCTCGAATATACTAGCTGTCATCCTATGGGACAGAAAAGGAACATTATCAAATGGCAATGTATTCGAGCAGCCCGAATGACCTCAGAATACATGGATTTAAATAGTGAAATGGATTTGATTGGGGGCTTTTTTAGGAGTAGGGGTTACCCTGATGCAATGGTGACTGATGTTACCAATTATGTGTTAAGCGAGTGGGGGAAAAAATATAAACCCCTTTTAGGGGTTGGCCCAATAAACAGTGGGGGAACAACTACGAACAACTATAAGAAAACATACACCAATTGTATAAACAAAAATAATCATGAAGATGCATTTTTTAAAAGGGCATGTGTCATACAATATGCACCGTATAGTACGGAGATTAAGAATATTATATATAAAAATTGGAACATTATGAAATTTGACAGCAATATACACAAGATAGTGGGTGATATGCCCCATTTTGTGTTTAGGAATGGTACAAACATGAAAAGGCAACTAGAAAAGAAAAATAGTTATAAGTACAATGAGACAGGACGGAATGGTACACATAAATGTGGCACTTGCAATCAGTGTAGGTACATAATCAATTCCCCCTCTATTGTCTTAGAGAATATTAATAGGACTACTGTAAAATTCCAGAAGGGTAACTGTAGGTCTAAGCGTCTGGTTTATCTAGCAAAGTGCACTGAGTGTCCAAGTTTTTATGTTGGAAAAACCGATAGATGCTTGAGGAATAGGATTTACGACCACAGTTATAGTATCAGGAAACAGGATGGGAACAATGCTTTGTGGAAACATCTGAATGTTAGTCCTACATGCTCCATGTTCCAATTTGGAATATTAGAGTTAGTAAAACACAACCCCAGGGGTGGTAATATAAAGAAAGTACTGGGGGAAAAAGAGGCAAGGTGGCAGATTCGCTTGAATGCATCTGTGCCCCCGGGTATTCATGAATATATATCCATTAAACCAATATTGGAGAATTGCAGACAGTAGTATGGTATGTTTTTATATATACATATATAAAATAATTTTTTATTTATACTATTTATGATTTTTATAATTCTTATATATAGTGTATACTAATAGATATTATATGAACTTTGTTCATTTTTTATTAATTGTAACACTGTATTTTATCAATTTAAGATGCATTAATTTTAGATGTATGTAATAGTATTATTTAAGGTAATAGGGAGTATAAGATTTCATTACTAACACTAGCACTTTAAGGATTAATTTTGGAGCCAAATGAACTAAATGTGATTGGTTTGAACTGGTATTTAAGGACAATATTGTTTGATGAGGTTTGTTCTGATGAAGTCTATTTTAGTAGATGAAAGCGCTCAACCTGTATGTTTTAAACTAATAAAGGAAGTTTATAGAGGCTTTGCGGTTACTTCGTTTGTGCTAGTGCTTCTATAGGTTCATGTTGTAACCAGGAACTAACTTCAGATAATATGACTGATGCCACAAGCAAGCAATAATGCCCAAGAGGGTGTGTGTTGTTGTGGAAATAATGCCTGTCGGCAAAGGGCCTCTATACCCCTGGAACAGCATATTTTCACAATAACAGACACCCTGGAGGGCATTATTCCACTTAGAGAATGGGTTGTTTGTAAAATTGCTGTGTTGTGTTTACTTTTTTATTACTATATTATTTGTAATATATTTTGATGCAAATCACTTCCTCCACCAAATGTTTCAAAGTGGCTGCAGTATACGTAAATGGTGTTGGAGGAAGCGTATTACATCCACAATATATCATTAAAATATCTAGATATTTACTTTATTTTTTTTTTCCCTTATTCTTAAAATGTGTGGTTTGTTGTCAGTCATTGGGGAATGAAGTCACTAAATAATGACATACATCTGACTTTCAGACTTTATTTCCTTCAGAAAATTCATGTTAACACAAATCCTGTTATTTAAGTTACTTTGTAATTTTAAAAGAATAACATTTAAAATCTGTTCCTATTTTTGAACCTTTGTTCCCCCTTTATTTCAGGCTTTAAAAAGATTTCTTGAGCTAATAGGTTGAGAGGTATGTAAACCTCTTTACTGCTGCTACTACTACTGGTCCATCCATCTCACTCTCTTTCATATACACAAACACTTGCACTTCAGAAAATACATGCTAATACAAATCCTATTATTCAAGCAACTCTGTGATTTTTGTAGCAGCAATGTTTAAAATATGCTCCTATTTTTAGCCTTTGTTCCCCCTTTATTTTAGGCTTTATCCATACATATTGGGCTAAGCAGTCGAGAAGTACACAAGGCTCTTAACAGCTGCTGCTGCCAGTGCTCAGTCGGTTTCACTCTTGACTCTCTCTCTCTCTCACTCACACACCTTGCTTTCATGCACAGAAGCACGCATACGCTCAGACAGACAAAAAACTAAACACACACACAGAAACACATACACACACACATACACACACACACACTTTTCGATTTCATTTAGTTTTTACACTTGCTAAACAGTAAAAGCGCTACTTAGCAAGTGTAAAATAACGGCTCGATCAATCACGCTCTCACTCACATGCATGCATACACTCACAAAGAGAGAGACATAAACACATGTACACTTTTTTTATTTTCTTTTTTATAGCTATTTTGCACTCACTAAATAGCAAACGTGTTGCCTAGCGAGCATAAAATAATGGCAGCCATTAGGTTATTTTCAGTCCAAGCTCCACGGAAGCCTGATATGCTGCCATGAAATGGTGGACTAATTTTTCAGCAGGCATTACCTGTAGATTAACACCCTGCTGGAGAATGTCCGTTCTCCAATTAGTGGTGATCTACAGGTTGTCCATTCTCTAAGTAAAATTAAAAACTCTTCAGTTTTGTTGTTCCAAAATGGTGGCAGCAGTGAACAGATTAAAAAAAAAAGAGTTCTGGGTAATGAACCTTTTAAGACAGCAAATGCCTGCAAGCGGCTGTGTTAGCTGAAAAGTCTATGACATCCAGAAGGTGAAGAAGGCAAAGAAAAAGTGAAGTAAAAGGGAGACAAATATGAACACTCAAAAGGAAAGCAGTGAGGTGGAGTACAACTGGGGAAACCAGAAGACAATGGCAGCAGAAGAAGAAAACTTAACAGTCACCCTATAGAGGAAGCCTAACCAAATTCTGATATGTTCAACACAAGTGATTCCCTGTTGAAATACAGGGCCAAATAACAGAAGACTGCAGGAAACAGATGCTTTAACCACACATTCAAAGAAATAATATACATGCAAACTGCTGAAAAGGAAATGAATGAAAAATGGTGAAACAACAATTAAATTATGAACAAATGGAATTTTCATAAGACTCTGCAGAGAAATTAAACTTTGTTAATCTATCCCGCTTTACTTTGCGTCTCCAATCCAAATGACTGTGCAGAAGAAAGGGTTATAGAAATGATTAACGAATGAAAAAGGGCATTAATATATTATGTGATGGAAATCAGTAGACAACTTTGTATAACATTCTGGTAATACATGTGCTAAGACTAGGAATGCATAGAAACTTTAATGAGATAAGTATGTTGACTGAAAATGGCTAGACAGCACTGTCATATTACCTTTATTGGAAACAAAAGCAACATACAGTTTGCAACTTGAAAAAGGACTTTTGTTAGACAGCATGCAGTATAGTTCCCCCCGCCCCATATTGAGTTAAATATAAACCTTCATTTTTAAGTAAAATTTTGATATACAATTCTGATTTCAATGACTTTAAGGTGTCACTCAGAAGAGAATTCACATTTTAAGACTATCATGTTTTGCTGTATAAACACGTTCCCAGGGCATGTTTTTTATGGAGTCTTCCACTTCTTTTGAAAACTGTTTCATCTCTTTTTTTATCCATAATTTTCTTTTGAAAATCAGGAAATGGCTTTGTGGAAAATCTCTCCCTTGAAGTCCCCATCATTGTTTTTTTTTGTACTTGCTGACTGGTTGTTTGCACCCTCACCACATTCTCCTGCTTCCAGCTGTTGTTTTCTCTTTGCAAGTTCATTTTGTGCCTTTCTTTTAAGCTTACAAAGTGGTTTTACATGACATGTCAAGGACTGGTCTTTCACCTGTTTCGCTCTGAATTAGTTCCAAAATAATTTTCTCCCTAACCTTCTACAGGATACTGGGGTGACTGGTGAGCCTGCACGTCCCAAGGTCAGCTCTATATTCTCAACAGGCTGTTGTTTTAATAGATAAAATATATTACGACGCAGTAATGTATGAAATGTTGTGTGATACCTCAATATATGAAAACATAAGTCATGGTGATATGGAGAAAATGCTAGTACATTTAGATGGAATTTTGTATGATTGTTTAGTGGATAATACCATCTTACCTAATACCATTTTAGAGTGAAGGAACCTTTAGTGCCCAGTATACATGGACTTTCAAAAATGCATAAGGCTGTATATCATCCCCCGTTAAAACCAACAGTATCTGGGCATAAGTGGTCTACCGAACCTATTTCCTTATACATTGAGAAAGATTTAAGAATGATAGTAAATAAAAATAAGAATATTTTAAGAGATTCCAAACAATGTTTACAAGATTTGTTTGCATTTAATAATGAGAATAGATATGAAGGAGATGTGGGAGGTTTGCTGTTAGTGATATTATATGTATGCTCACTGTTTACTTGCATCCCGAATGCTACTGGGCTAGAATTTTTGAGACAATACCTATTGGAGGAAGGGACATATGATGGGACAAAAATAAAGAATATGTCTATTAATGCAATTGGTTTAACCAATAATGTGCTTAGCTTTGATGGGAAGCTATTTATGCAGAAAGATGGGGTGGCCATGGGCACGGCTAGTGCTAATAGCTATGCCAATCTTGTCATGGCCGAGTGGGAAAATAAAAACCTGCTTTATAATGAAAAATGGCCCCAGACCCGATTCTACAAATGTTTTGTAGATGATCTTTTTCTGCTATGGAATGGCAGAACAGCAGCGCTAAGTCAATTTGTCTCGGAGATTAGCAACAGTACTGATTTTTTGAAATTTGAAATTAAATATACAATACAAGAAATAGAGTTTCTGGACATAATGATTTTCAAAGATGAAGTGGGTGGTTTGGTCACTAGGATTTTTAGGAAAAAATGTTATAGGAATACCCTACTCCATAGAAGTAGCATGCACCCAGGACATATTTTTAGGAATATTGTTAAAGGGCAAACCCTTAGAACTTCAAGGTTAACAGCTAGAGATGATGAATTTCAGAAAGAATTAGTTAATTTAAAATTCAGATTCAATGAAAGGGGTTATGCAGATAGCACAACCACAGAAGTCCTGGATGCAGCTACTTCATGGAGGGACAATATAGGGAAACCGTATTTCTCATCATTTGGTGGGAAAAGAAGTTTAGTCCAACAAAAGAAAGGATTTGTTAGGTTTTCAACTTATTATACCAGTGACGTGAACACAGTGACCTGTGTGATTAAAAAGAACTGGGACACAGTCAGAATCCAGAAATTAAGCAAGTTGTAAGGGAAAATCCGAATTTTATATTTAAAAACAAAAAATCATTGAAGAGGATGTTATGCTACCCACACAATGATAAAAGAAAAAAATAACAGCAGTGAAGGGGACGATGCCTTGTGGTGAATGTAACCACTGTACACACATTAATAAGAATAACACATTCAGACATCCAGATACTAAGCGTACACATAGATTCAATGTGCTGGCAAATTGCAAAACGAACCATGTGGTTTATTTAGCTGTCTGTCAACTATGCTCTGCCTTCTATATAGGCAAAACTGACAGATAGCTAAGGTTTAGGATCAGAGCACATTTACTCAACATTAGGAATGGGCTTTTCACAAATGCATTAGCCAAGCATTTATCTTCCGAAGAGAATGACCATAAATGTACTTTTCTAGTTGCTGAAAAAAATTATCCTAGTGATAGGGGTGGAGATATAAGAAATCAAACTGAGACCTCTGAAATCAGATGGATCATTAGGTTAAGGGCTAACAAAGGGAAGGGCCTTAACGACAGGATACCACTTAAGCCAGTTTTGAAGAATAGGAGGTTATTTAAATGAAATCATCATTTATTTATGAACGTTAGTTATTAAACGTTTTTTATATATATGTTTTTAATCAAAGTATTTTTAATCAAAGTATTTTGAAATGTTTACAAATATGGTCTTAAATGTAGTTTTAAATAAAGCATGTCTTTGCATATATAATTATATAATTATTTAGGATGGTTACCCAAATGATTAATTGCTATGTTTTAATTGGTTTAAGTATATTTAAATGGAGATGCCAGTATGTTTTCTTTAAAGGTCTGAAGAAGTGATATGTTTATCATGAAAGCGCTTACCTACTTATAATAAAAGTATACTAGATTCTATCGATGTTTTGACTGTGTTTGAACAACAACTTCGTGCCTTGGTTACCCTACCGATATTTTTGTGGGCTTTTTATGAACATTTTGTATATTGGTGGAGTACTTATCTTAGCTGCTTCCTTTCTGCTGTTTTGTGGATTCATTAAATTTAGTTTATCAGTGGTCTTACTTGTCACAGAGGCACAGACGATGTCTTATTATCTATTTTATTTGTTTATTTACTGACTGACTGCAGTTTGTTTACCGAGTGAATGAACTGGTCTGTTGACCGTTTTCAGTCACAAACTGGGTATTTATGACAGTGCAGTACTATATACAATATCAACATTTACAATGCAAGGTTAATATATAATAACTACACTGTGTATAACAAGCAGCTCTTAGTCATATACAGCATGTATGTACAAGACAAACAAAATGGGTATAACAAGCAGCTATAAAACATTTGTAGAATCTATGCACGGTGTAGATTTTAGGGTATAAAATATACTGTATTAGTAAACAGTATGGATATTTACAAAAAGTGTATAGGAATACAAAAGGTAATATACTTTATCTACTATTGTGATAATAGGCACATTTAGCTTCTTTTTGTAGAGGTTCATTCAGGGCTGATCTAAACTGGTTCAATGTAATTTTTTTTATCTCACTGGGGACACAGTTCCATATTGCTGGTCCTAGTCTAAAGAAAGCTTTTTCCATTTGTTGTGGTTTTGAATTTTGGGTGAGCTGGAGCAAAGAATTCATTCTGGTTATTTCTAACTGTGCAAGTTTGCTCCCTACTAAAAATTATTCTTTTCTAGAGGTGGACAGTAGCCAAGGTTGAGTATTCTAAATAACAAGGTTGCATGAATCAGTGAGGCCCTTTGTGTAGTAGGCAGCTACAATAAATTGCAATGATGCATTCTTGCGCCTGCTAGGAGGACAAAGCAGATTATTTTGTTTCCCACTACATGTTGTTTTTGCAGTAATGTAGTTAGGATGGTGCGAGTGGGGAAACTGCTCTGGGTGCAAAGTGTTGGGGTGGTTGTGAACAGTGACCCCAATCTCTAATGCAATACTGGCCTTTAAAAGCCGGTATTGCATTTGTGTTCAAACCTGAGTGCTGTAGAGCTCTGTGTGTGGTCTAAACTACAGCAACTGCCTTCTACAGTTTAAAAGTAAAAAAAAAAAAAACATTTTTGAGTAAAATCTTAGTACAGTGCTCCAAAAATATATATATGTTTTAACTAAAACTTAGAAGAGGAGGAGGAGTGTGAGGGCAGCACCAAGGATCAAATGATGGAAATTGAAAAAGGATAATTGTGAGGTGGAGTTCAGGGAAGAGTTAAGACAAGCACTGGGTGGCAGTGAAAAGTTACCGAATAGCTGGGTAACTACAGCAGAGCTAATAAGGGAGATGGCTAGAAAGGTGCTTGTTGTGACATCTGGAATGAGGAAGGAGGACAAGGAGACCTGGTGGTGGAATGAGGAAATACAGGAGTATACAGAGAAAGAAGTTGGCGAAGAAGAAGTGATATTGTCATAGAGATGAAGAAAGTAGACCGGAGTATAAGTAGATGAGGTGCATGGCAAAGAGAGAGGTGGCGAAGGCTAAGGATAAGGCTTATGAAGAGTTCTATGAAAGGTTGGACACTAAGGAGGGAGAAAAGGACCTGTACTGATTGGCTAGACAGAGGGAGCAAGCTAGTAAAGAAGTACAGCAGGTAAGGGTGATAAAGGATAATGAGGGAAATGTACTCACAAGCGAGGAGAGTGTGTTGAGCAGATGGAAAGAGTACTTTGAGGGGCTGATGAATGAAGAGAATGAGAGGGAGAGAAGGTTGGATGATGTGCGGATAGTGAATCATGAAGTGCAGTGGATTAGCAAGGAGGAAGTAAGGATAGCTATGAAGAAGATGAAGAATGGAAAGGCTGTTGGTCCAGATGACATACCTGTGGAAGCATGGAAGTGTTTAGGTGAAATGGCAGTGGAGTTTTTAACTAGATTGTTTAATAAAATCTTGGAAAGTGAGAGGATGCCTGAGGAATGGAGAAAAAGTGTTTTGGTACAGATTTTTAAAAATAAGGGTGATGTGCAGAGCTGTAGTAACTACAGAGGGATTAAATTGATCAGTCACAGCATGAAGTTATGGGAAAGAGTAGTGGAAGCTAGGTTAAGAAGGGAGGTGATGATTAGTGATCAGCAGTATGGATTCATGCTAAGAAAGAGCACTACAGATACAATGTTTGCTCTGAAAGTGTTGATGAAGAAGTACAGAGAAGGCCAGAAGGAGTTGCACTGTGTCTTTGTGGATTTAGAGAAAGCATATGACAGGGTGCCTAGAGAGGAGATGTGGCATTGTATGAGGAAGTCGGGAGTGTCAGAAAAGTATGTAAGAGTGGTACAGGATATGTACCGGGGGTAGTGTGACAGAGGTTAGGTCTGAGGTGGGAGTGACGGATGCGTTTAAGGTGGAGGTGGGATTACATCAAGGATCAGCTCTGAGCCCTTTCTTATTTGCAATGGTGACAGACAGGTTGACAGATGAGATCAGACAGCAGTCCCCATGGACTATGATGTTTGCAGATGACATTGTGACTGTAGTGAGAGTAAGGAACAGGTGGAGGAGACCCTGGAGAGGTGGAGATATGCTCTACAGAGAAGAGGAATGAAGGTCAGCAGGACTAAGACAGAATATATGTGTGTGAATGAGAGGGAGGATAGAGGAATGGTGAGGATGCAGGGAGTAGAGGTGGCAAAGGTGGATGAGTTTAAACACTTGGGATCAACAGTTCAGAGTAATGGTGAGTGTGGAAGAGAGGTGAAGAAGAGAGTAAAGGCAGGATGGAGTGGGTGGAGAAGAGTATCAGGAGTGGTTTGTGACAGATGAGTACCAGTAAGAGTGAAAGGGAAGGTCTACAAGAGGGTAGTGAGACCAGCTATGTTATATGGGTTGGTGACAGTGGCATTGACAAAAGGGCAGAAGTCAGAGCTGGACGTGGCAGAGTTAAAGATGTTAAGATTTGCACTGGGTGTGACGAGGATGGACAGGATTAGGAATAAGTATATTAGAGGGTCAGCCCAGGTTGGAAGGTTTGGAGACAAAGCCAGAGAGGCAAGATTACGTTGATTTGGACATGTGCTGAGGAGGGATGCAGAGTATATTAGGAAAAAGATGTTAAGGATGAAGCTGCCAGGTAACAGGAAAAGAGGAAGGTCTAAGATAAGGTTTATGGATGTGGTAAGAGAGGACATGCAGGTGGTTGGTGTGACAGAGGAAGATTCAGAGGGCAGGAGGAAATGGAAAAAATGATCCGCTGTGGCGACCCCTAATGGGTGCAGCCGAAAGAAGAAGAAGAAGAAGTGCTCCATGCAGGCAGGGTATAAACTGTAGCAACTATTTGCTTAATCTGTAGCAAATGGCTTGCTAAAGATTATTAGAAGAAATGTTTTTTTTTTGTTAAGTAAAACATGAGTGCCTAGCACTCCATGCAGGTAGGGTACAAACTGTAGCAACTGTTTGCTACATTTGTAGCAAGCAGTTTGTTACATTTTATAATAAAAATAATATATATACATTTTTTAATCAAATGGAGGAGGGTTGGGGGCAGGGCACAGAACTGGGAGCTGAATGGCTAGGTTGTGGGGCATGTTGTGCATCTGGCCACCAGACTGGTGTGTCAGTAGATGGAATGTCCTTTTTTTTGGATGCTGTCTGTTTCTATTCTCAGCTAGAGCGTCTTCTGCGTGGAGACATGTGTGAATGGGCGTACCTTCGTTGAAGGTTGTGCGTCAGGGCTGGTAACTCGGCACGTAAAAATCAACTACCAATCATTAGCAGACCGGAGTTCCGCTCTGGCGACCCCTAACCAGGAAAAGCCGAAAGACACAACAACAACAACAACAATAATCCAATTGCTACAATGTAAAGATTGGCTTAATGCATTAAAATGCTTCCTTTTTTTTTTTTCTGCAATTCATTTGAATAGCAGTGTGGGGTGTGGTGCTGGTTCATGGTACTGGGACAGGATGTTTCTTTCTGTTTGAGTGTTGTGTAGGGTATAAAGGCACAATAGGGATAGACCATACTCAGGTTATCAGAAATAAGACATTTTTGTCTAAAGATTCTCTAGCCTTAGGAGATAGCTGATGAAAGAAATGGTAGCACAGATTTAGGTGAGATATAACTTTGGACAATGGTATTATCAGTGTGCAGTGCAAAAGAGAGAAAAAAATCCAAGGTGAAACCTAGGTACTTTTGGATGCTTATAGTAAGTATGCCATTTCCTTTATGGTCTTTGAGTATTATTTTAGGACAGGAGGCAAGTTTCTGAGGTGTAGTAAACAACATAACATTTGTTTTCTTTGTGTTAAAAAATAGCTTATTATTATCATCATTATGAAGCCAGTTAGATAACTGTGAAAAAACTGACTGCAGGGGAGATTGAAGACTTTGATGTGTCAGATTCAGTCCTAAGAATGTCATCATTATGTCATTGACTTCTACTGGCACAACCTTCTTGAGTATTTCCTATTCCTCTGTCATTTCATAAGTAATTATATGACATTTTATTTGCCTTCACTTTATTTGCAAGTTTAACAGCATAGGAAACACTTGCTAATCACATGCAGAGGAAGTTTATTTGGGTTTGAGGCTCAACAAGACACATTAGAGGTTGACACTGTTGTGTGAGCACTGATGTCTGATTTATACACAAAGACTGAGATTACAGTACCTTTACGATCGCTCACTTCACATCAAGGTAGAGTTATCTCAGAGTTGGTATATAAAAGTCACAGGGGTGTGGATGCACTGCCACTTGTGTTGCAGAATACAGAGGAACCATTGCCCCTTGCAAAATCACTTTTTACAGCATTTAGTAGTTTTTAATTTTGAAAAATTTAGGAAGTGTTGCTGTTTTCTGACAACACGTCTGTGTGACAGTCACACTGTATTTTTGTCATGAGGCTGAAGTAGTTACCGCTATAGAGATCCAAGAGCTTTTTTGCATGTTTATGGCTTTGACAAATTATACATCAAAAGAGAATCATCCGAATGACTCCTAAACCTCCTACCACAGAATAGAGGCTTTGGATTTTCTGTTATTTAGTATCCAGCCTAAATAAAGTAATGTTGCTAAAATACTAAACCTTTTCTACAGTGTGTTTTAGATTAAGGTTACATATTCACAACATAGTGAATGGCAGAGTCCCTATGTATACGTGGAACTACACAACTTTCATATCTGTCTAACAAAAAGGCAGGAATTCCAGACTGTCTCTAAAACAGACAGTTATTGCTATACCAGATATGGCAAATTATTTTAAAAAGGCAACTCTGCAAATTAATAATGATTTAAAAAAATACATTTTATAAAGGAAGACAATATCAAAACCTTTTTGTTCAGATTCTGACTGCCCTTTCTGCACCCCACACCACCCTGTATAGATAATGGGGGTATGTGCTCATAGACTTTGGTGGATCTATAACATACTACCTCTCTGTTGATGTTACCAACATTGAGAGGTCATTTACAGCTTTGGTGGGTAAATATTCACTGCCAGATAATTTCATAAGAAAAGTTTACATTTTTTTCTGTTGAAAATGGCACCAATAGCATTTATGTCGCTAAAAACACCACATGCTAAGGCACATATAGACACTGAAAAGAACGCTAAAAGATGTTTCAAACAAGTAACTGCTCAAACCCAG
Source organism: Protopterus annectens (assembly GCF_019279795.1). NCBI lineage: Eukaryota > Metazoa > Chordata > Ceratodontiformes > Protopteridae > Protopterus > Protopterus annectens. The sequence continues at coordinate 1,589,750,780 of NC_056731.1, read as the reverse complement.
CTTTGTATAGTTTTTATCTTTAGTTAGGGTGCAAACATTGCTATGTTTATCAGGTTTCATTGCCAATGTCATACAATGCATTGCAGCATTATTTCAGTATACTGGGATCTCAGTTCACTTTATGTACATATAATTATTTACCATGCCAGCTTGAACAGTATGCTGACAACAATCATTTCTGAAACTCCAAGCTTTTGCTGAGCAGTAATTCTAGTAGTAACTGATCAAAAGTAATTGGACAGCAGACATTCAGGCTTATCTGGAAACCTGCAGCATTATACAACTCTTTGACAGTTACTGCCAACACTGAACAGATGACAAAATATATATATATAAAAAAAAAGAGAGAGAGAGAGAGAGAAAAAAAGAAACAATGAACAAGAAGCAAAGAACAAAGCATTATGATTTTATGAACAGAAGGAGGATGCCTCTGATCGTGTCACTGTGTGGGATGAAAGATTCTCAGATAACTGGGCACACGTCTCAGACTGCTTGGAGGAAAGCCAAGCAGGCTGACACATGCTGCAGAAGAAGATTAGAGAAAATGTATGACCTGCAAATCTCAAATATGAGAGAGACACAGCAGTACTGTGTTATCAGCTCTGTTAATACCTCAGAAGCTGTTTGCACTCAGAACTGCAAAAAGGGAGACATCTTAGCTTGTTGGTTTATTAAATAAAGCCATCATTACTCACTTATGTACCTCATACCAGAAATTAACGTTTGATGGATTTACAAATGATAACCTGTTTTATATATTTCTATCTATCTCATCCGTTTAACATACATTGCTAGTTCTTCCGTTTGTCTGATTTAAAATACTTGTATTTTCATCTAGTTTTCACTCATATAATCACCACTTGCACTGACGTAGTGAGTAGGTTTGGTTTACGAACTGCACACTGACAATAAGATTTCATTTAGTTTTCATGCAGATTATTTTTTATAGACTCAACAATGCCATCATAGAGGGATTTGTATAATGGTCATGGTCTTTACCTCACAGATACAAGGGTCTGATTCTGACCTCTGATTATTGGCTAGGCATGCAATAGTCTGCAAACTGAACGTCTAGCCTGAACCTATGAACGATTTTATTAGTACATCCAAATAGTAACTTATTGGGCCTGGCTCACTAAATCAAGTAAAGACATTTTGAGATTAAACACAATGGTTCAGTTTGTTTTCTTGTAGCTTTTCCTCATGTTGTAGCATTATGCCACAACCTACTGTTTTGTTATGGAATTTAACACTAGTGGTCTGTGGTATACAGTGCTTTTCCACAATGGTGTAGTGGGATGCTCTTAAGTCTGGATGAAGGAAAGGTAATGGATACAGCAGTTGACAAATCACTCTAGAATATTGGAACAAAGTACAATATTACAGTGAAAAAACTCAGATTTTTGCCCTAGTGCCTTTGCTTGCAATGAAGAATCCCTGTTCACATCTAGCTGTCAGATACCTGTACAATATACCCCTCACACCATTTTCTACACCTTACATTACTACTATGCAACAGCCAAAGTATTTCACACTCTGTCTCTGAATATGACCGTCTTTCCATCATTACAGCTTCCTCCTCTCTTAAGCCTTATGTGGCAGCTAATGCCATACAAATTATCGACTTCTGACTTTTGTGACTGCAAAGGTCTCATCACCTTTACAGCAGCCTTATGTATCCTTCCCTAGGGCATCTCTCTCTCTCTCTCTCTCTCTCTCTCTCTCCCCCTCCTCTCATTAGACTTATGAAGCAAGTAGGGCTTCATACTTCTTTAACCCACCTTTAGTGACAGGAAAGACATCTAGCTACCTCACATTAGCATTTTTTTCTCTCTCCAAACATCTTTATTAAATTTACACATATGACAAAGGCAATCTTACATTTATATACATGAAAAACATACAAAATGATACCACTTTAGTTGCAAACAGTTTACATCACAGACACCACTGAAATAACTGTACTTGCAAACATTATACATCACTTATAAACCATCCAGCCATTGTCAGTTAAGCATTATATGGCTCATTCAAATCCTGCCTCTTAAACCTCGTTCCTGCTCTGCATATATTGTTCCCACAATTCCCATTTTTTTCCTATGTAGTTTGCTCCTTCCCTTTTCTAAAGATCCCAATTCCAGTTGTTTTACTTTATTCACTGCTTCTACTAAAGTTGGTCTAGACTTTGATTCCCATTTTCTAGTAATTGCTTTTTTTGGCAGCCACCATAATTAGACTCAGCAATTTACTATGTCAATTCCAATTCTGTAGCATAACTCAAAAATGTAATCTCCCCAGTCAGTCCAATCCGCTCACCCAGCATCTCCAACAGAGCGGTCTGCAGGGAATCCCTAAAGTCTGCCAGCTCACTACACTCCCAAAAATATATAATGCAAACAACAAAGGGGAAAGAGGATAACCCTGACTGGTTCCTCTACTCAAGCAGAAATTATCGGAGAGAACCCCAACCACTTTAATTCAAGCCTCTGATCCCTCATATATATTCTTCTAATCAACTTTATAATTGTATCAGGGAAAGCAAATGTTTCCATTGCCCTGCTCATGAAGTCCTAGTCTACTCTGTTAAATGCTTTCTCTGCAACAAGACCCGCCAATAAGAGGCACTTTCTTACATTCTGCTTCCCTCTCAATCATCAATGTTCTGTTAATATTATCAAATGTTTGCCTCCCCTCCACAAAAATACACTGATCCATATCTATCAATTTTGGTGTCACTTTTCCCATTCTTTTAGCCATTATAGACACACTTTATAATCATGATTTAGTATTGAAATGGGCCTGTATGAAGTTGGATCCGATGGATCTTTACCCTCTTTAGGTATTACCGTTACCACCACCTTCTTCCAGGATGCTGGTACTTCTCCTCATCTTAAAATACTGTAAAACAAAACCTTGCAGATCTTTATCAGTTTTTTTTCTCTCCTAACTTTCAAATTTCCACAGGAATACCATCTATTCCTGGGGACTTTCCTGTAGATAGGTTATACATAGCCATTTTTATCTTACCCCATTCCTATACTGTTAGTAATTGAGCCTCCTCTAACTTTGGCATATTTAATTCTTCCATAAACGTTTCCATTTGTACCTTTTCTTGATTTCCATATTTCTCTGCTTTATACAAATTTTCATAACATTTCAGAAATATTTCTAATACTTCTACAGGGTATCTTGTTATCTTCCTTGTTATAAGCTCCCTACACTTGGTGACTGCCCTTTCCACTTTCTGTTGCCTGAGTTGTGCTAAACGTTTTTGTGCTCTAGAATCATTATAAAAAAAACAGTTGCTTAACAGCAGTCTTTCTAAACTTGTGCATATTATCAAGGTAATCCCTTATTTTCTGTTTAGAATTCTGCAGTTGCTCCTTTTCTTGTGCTGAGAGACTCCCCCTATTTTGCAATGCTTTAACATTTGCCAATCCCTCTAAATAATCCTTGTAACTGTTTAACCCTATCTAATTTTCTTTTATTTCCAACCTAGTTTTCCACTTTAATTCTATCCCACTCCTTAGCTAGGTTTTCAGAAGATAATTCTATCTTCTCTAGTAGCTCCTGAATTAATTCCACAACCCATTCCTCAAATTCCTCTCTTTTCAACCAATAGGTGGGAAAGCGCCAGTGTCTCAGTTTTAGTTCACTACTTTGCATATTTATTTTAGTTATTATTGCCCAGTTTTTGTATCTCAGTGAGTAATATGCAAATTCATTCCGAACTCCTAGTACTGAATTCCCATCTTCCATGCCAAACATTTTCATATATTTCTTCAAAAATCGACCCTTCTTTTTTATATTTTCCCTTCTAGGCCCCCCAGACACATATTCATGTTGCAATCCAAATTACAGTCTCCACCTATAAGTAATATTCATTGCTGAAAACTGATTACAGTGGCCCCTTAGCACTATGTATCTTCCATTATCTTTTTTTCCTCTTTCATCACTATTGTAGCTCCTCTTGCAATTAATATAAGTACTCCTCTTATCCGTTGCCCCAGATATTCCACTGAATAACCATTCTGAAAACCTTTCTTTATCAAATTCACAAGTTCAGTTCTTTCCAGTCACCTGCAGCATAGCTATTTGCACTCTACATTTTTAATTTATTTCACCATTCTTTCTTTTTTATATTCATCTGTAAGACCATTCAAATTGAAAGACATTACAGAAAGCATCATTTTCTTATATAGTTACTATTACCACTTTTATATATAACTGCTCTTTTGTTAAATGTTTAGTTCCAACTTTTATGTTACATGTATATACTGTTCGGCAGGTTGCTCTTTTATACAGTTGTTTCATGTCATATCCATTTGCGCCTATGTCACATCTTACATAACTTTTTGGGGCTTTTTTGAAAGCCCTCAAACAGAACAAACAACCCCCCCCCCCAAAAAAAAACCCTCCTAAAACCTATGAACTTAACAATAACACACAAAACTATGTACATCTTCAAATATTGAAGTTTTGGCTTCCTAATAAGAACACAGACAGGCTAAAGTTAACCAAAAAGAAAAGTTAGTCATGCTAAGATGCTTGTTACAGCCTGTGCTATTAGTAAGTGCTATTTGATTTTGTACATCTTTATAACTCTCCCATTTGAGAAACACTTGAATGCTTTCAGTAAACACCTTCTCCAAGCCAATTCTCTTTATTAAATTTTCTTCCAGTGACACGTAAACCAGTCATAAAACTGCTAAGGGTACCTTGCTCATCAGAAAAAAAGCCTTACAATATTTAGTATTCTTTTTCATTTACATGCTTTGTAATAAACTTGTTACTGGATAATGCCTTAGGTTTTTACTCAGTCATTTCCCTATGCAAGCATGGGAAAAAGCACACTGATTTTTATTTTGTCATACTCTGTTAACCAGACCCTACCGCTCTCTCCTCCATCTCCTCCCCTCCTCATTTTTTTCATTGCAGTACCTACATTTCTCAAAACTGAACAGAGAAAAAGAGAGAAGGCTGAACAAGAAAAAAAAAAAAAGCACCTGTTTATATTAGTATCCCCATTGCATTTAAAAAAACTGAGAGAACTTTACTTCAAGTCTAACTGGTTTTGTATTATGTTTAAAGCTGTCACACCTGGGAAAACCCCTGATTGTTTTCAGGGAACATTATGCCCTAGTCAATTTCTCTGTTATGTTTTCTTCTTTTCCCTCAGCCAGCCCCCTTCCACCAGACTGTCTCTGCTTTCTCTTTATCAGATTGTCTCCATGGAGGCACGAAGGCCAGCTGCAGAAATGCTACTTAGTATACATATTTGCAAGTGCTAGAAAAAAAGAGGCCTTACAATATTCAATATTCTTTTTCATTTACTTACTCTTTGTCTTAAAACAAAAATCCTTAATCAGTCATTTTCTATGCAAGAATGAAAAAAACACATTAATTTGAACTCTGTCATGCCCCTTAACCAGGCTCCCTTTTTCCTTTTGTTTATCATTACATTGCCTATGTTTCTCAAAACTGCACAAGAAGAAAAAGAGAAGAGGGGAAAAAAATAAAAACAACACCTGTTTACAATCCCCATTACACCCAAAAATAGCATGCAAAGAAAACCATGCAACCTACATACAGTACTATTAAGAAAATAAAGTATTTTCTTTACTCACAGATAGTGTTCTCCCCTCTTTTCCCCTCCCTAAAGCATTTTTGTGAACATTAATGGCATAAAGTAGGGCATATACTTTACAGTCCCCTACTCAGCAAACAAATTTTGAAGAAATCCAGTATTTCCAGATTTTCCTGTGCTTTCATATTTCACAAACATAATTATTGCACTGTAATCCCACATTTAAGTTACTGATTTAATTATTGTTCTTCCCCATCACCCAAATCCTGTCTCTGCTTCTTTTCCAATGTACTCTCAATTTTTTTCTAGTCAACTCTTGTGCCCCCTTCCTTCTCTCCAACATTTTCTGTTGAAATACTGGAAAATATTTCACAGGTACAGTCTCACTGTGGTCTTTATTACAAGAAGAACAAGAAGCCAACTCTCCTTCTGTTTCACAGATCAGTTATTGACAAACTTTTGTATTTCCTCCTTAGCATAGCTTCCTCTCAAAAAATGATCGCCACTCACCTTTATAATGTGGAAACAAATGGGCAAACAAATGAAACAAATACTATGCTTTACAACAATAACAACTATAGGATGGTTAAAAAAATGTTTTTACTTATATAAAAGAGAATTTTTAATGAATTAATATGATCATTTCTATTTACCATGGATTTCACTTAAAAAATCCTAACACTGAAAGTGGGCAGAGACTCTTCAATGTGGAACTTTGAGGAACTTCAGCATGTACTTCATCAAAAACCTATTTTGTCCCTCCAGGGAAGATTACCTTGAATACAGCTGGATACAGCATTTGAATCTCACACCTGCGTCAAGATATTCTCTGAATAGAGGAATGAATTTACTTCTCTTTTGCCTGGTGTACAGTGAGCAATCATTCTCCACAAACACTCTGCTGTCTCCCACTTTTAGTATTTTGTCCTTCTGCCACAGTTTTGACAAAATCAACTCTTTCTGCTGGTAGGATTGCATCTTTATTATTAAAGATCTAGGTTGCATTCTTATAACTAGATTTGGAGCATACACACAATGTGCCCATTCAACTAACAAGTCCTGCTGTGGAATACCAGTCCAGTTGCTTATTTGTGCTATCATAAATTTAATGCAGTCTGTTCCTCCCAGCTTCTCTGGTACAGTTACAAATTTGAAGTTTTCCCTACGTACTCTGTTCTCTAATTCTATTATTTTTTGGAACATCTCTTCCTGAGCACTCTCACAGTCAGCTAGCCTTTTTTTCATTTCAATCTCTGATTTTTGCAGCTTTATCATCTCATCTGAATATCTGTTTAAAGCTTCTTCCATTTGTTCCAGCCTTTTGTTATTTCTGTTGATATACTCTATCAGTATTTTGTTTGTTTTAACCAGGTCTGTATGCAGTTGCCTTATATCATCCTGTAGGTTACTGGAGGTCATGTCTGAAGGTTGCATTATTTTTTGCTTTACAGCTGCAAACTCTCCCTAGTCAGTGTTTCTTCCTCACTTTTTGTAGCTGATTTTCCAGGTCTCCTGTATTTCTTTATTCCTAGCATCCAGTAAGTGTACTTACTAGCCAGTTACTTAAATTCACTCATAAATGCAAGTGTACTGGCTTTCTCTGCTGAATTTCTGTCTTCACCACGGGGGAGCTAGAAACAAGCTGTTACTCTGTGTGCAGCCAACTTGGAATTCCACTTCACATTAGTCTTTGGTGTCAGAAAAGGTTTTACCTTTCCTTCCTTTGAGATCAATTCCTTCCTAATATTCTCTACCTATATCCTAGGGCGGCAGCTAAAGCTTTATATAGAGAACCTGAAAGAAAATCAATCACAAAAGGTGAGGGGAAAACAATGGCTGAGAAGAATCCTGAAGCTGAAGAGCAAAAATCACTTCAATTGATAGGTTTGGTGTAAAATATACTTCCAGTAATCTAAAGGAAAAATATTTCAAATATCCTCAGCTTATTAAAATAAATGAAACACTGAAGAAGTATATCAACTCAAATAACAAAAGCCTGGAGGGAATGGAGGAGGCTTTAGGCAGATGCTCAGTTGAGCTGGTGGAGAGTCAGGGGTCGAGGTGGGGAGGGGGCTGGCTGGGTGTGGGACTGTTCAGGAAGATGTGTTTCAGAGAACAGTGGAGTTAGAGGACGGAGCATATAGGAAGGGCATGGGATTTTCTGCTGTGCCAGAGAAACTAGAAGAAATGGACTGTGTTGATTTTATGGGGGCAAGGACAGATGTCTGGACTAGTGTTCCACAGTGGGAGTTGTTGACTGATGGGGAGCATCGTGTGTAAGCTCCACACCTGGCCATGAAAAAGCAACCCAGCCCTTTAATAATGAAGATGAAATCCTGTCAGTAGGAGGAGTTGATTCTGGTAGAGATGCAGCAGAGGGACAAAGTACTAAAAAAAGGAGACAGTGGAGTGTTTTGGAAAATTATTGCTCATTGTGCACCAGGCAGAAAAGCAGTACATTTATTTCAGCAGTCAAGTCGAAGGGCAGGGGTGGGATTCAGGATGCTGTATCCAGCTATTTTCAGAGCATTTTTTCCTGGAGGGTCAAAATCGCTTCTTGATGCAGGGCATGATGAGAAAGAGGCACAGAGGATTGTCCTACAAAAACTGACCTATTGAGCAGAGTGGGATTCTGTTTCTTATTTTTTGATAATAAAGCCCATAGACAGACTATGCCAATGAAACCTTTACCAATGTTCCAAAGAAAAATGGTTGAGAGACAGAAAAAGTCACTAGAGTTGATTAGAAGAACCAGGAAGATGTTGGAAATGAACCAGAGTCTGCACTTCAGAGATGGAGATCAACAGGAAGAAAAACAGCAACTTGGAAACTGATGAAGAAATGTGGGATTGCAAACATTAATTACATTTGTGAAATATGATGGAACAAGAAAACCTGGAAATATTGGACTTTGTTAAACTTGTAGGGGACTCTAATAAAGCATTTGCCCTGCTTAATGTCATTAATGTTTTTTAGACGATTTAGAAGAGAGGAAGAAGAAAGAAAGAGTTAACAGTAAGTAAAACAAAATTTTGTTGATAGCAGTATTTTTATATTACATATCATACAATGCATGCTATAAAGTCAAGCTTCTCCAGTTATTATTTATTTATTTATTTTATTTATTTTACATTTGTTGACTGGGAAAAGTCCAACTTGAGGTACAAAATAGCCATTTTTCAGCGGAGGGCCAGGGAGAAAAGCTCCAGGAACATGGTACAATACAATAAAAACAATTACATATATAATAACTTTTTTTGCTGATATTTACAACATTATGCAAGTTTCGAATATTTATACATTAGCATTAGTAATGCAGACTATGTGAAAATGAAATAGAAATATTCTTATAGTCTTAAAGTATTAGTACTATATAGACATTAGGTACTTTTAAGAGTTTTTTTATAGGAGGGATATATGGAGGGAGAGGTTAAGTTGAGGCATAAATAATGTAAGTCAGAAAGAGACAGGCAGGCATGGTCAGGGGGAATAGATGTATTAGTACAGAAGGGAGTAGAGTAAAGTTTGGGGTAGTGGTTACTTTATGGATACAGTTTATAGTGGGTGAGTAGAGAGACAGGACCAGAGTATTTTTAAGTGTTCCTTGGCAGCTGCTTTGAATTGTTTGGGTTGTTTTACTAATCTAATTTGAAATGGGAGCCTGTTCCATGCAATAGTAGGGTGACAGCTATACAGGTTACTACCCATTTTAGTCCTAGGTTTATGGATGCATAGTAAGTCTTAGTCAGAGCTGCGAAGTAATCTAGTGGGAGAGTAGTGAGATATAAAGGAGGATAGGCTAGGGCAGTAGTAAGGTTGATGTAGTATAGAATGAATGTTCTGAAGCTAAGAGAGAACAAGAAATTGGGTAGTTCCAGACAGTTCAAGTGTTTACGTGAGACACAGTGATGAGTTTTTTGGGCAGAGAATCTCGCCATCTTATTATAGATTGAGTTAAGTTTTGCTAGGAGAGGTATTAAGGTTCATGAGTATCTGAGAGCCATATAGTAGACTAGACAATAACTAGGTATGCGATAGTGTTAGTTTAGCTTTGTAGGTGAGGCATTTTCTATTTCTATATAGGAGGCCTAATTTTTGATGAGTCTTCTTGATGCAGCTGTTGATGTGCAAGTCAAATTTAAGTTGATCATCTATTGTGACACCCAGGAGTTTGGTGCTTGTTTCAGCTACTACAAGAGTCTTACTGACAGACAATATGGTAAGAGTGGATTTGAGATGGGTAAGAGTTTTTGGGAGAAAGAGTAGGATTTTTTTTTTTTAGGGTTTAGGATTAGTTGACTGTTGGTGAGCCATGCTTCCACAGAGGTAAAAGCAGCCTGAGTTTTACAGATGAGATCAGAGGAAGACTCAGCGATGGTAATTACAGTGGAATCATCTGCATATTGTTTAAAAGATGACTGAAAGCAAGAAGTATAGAGTAGATTTGAAAAAATGTTAAATAGCAATGAACCTAATATTGAACCATGGGGAATGCCCATTTTTATGGGGAAGGAAGGGACAGTGATGACAGCCGTTTCACAGATTGTAACTAATCAGAGAGATAGCTGGAAAACCAAGTAACAGCAGCAGTAGAGAAGTTAAGATTAGTCAATTTAGCCAGAATTTTTGAGTGTAATAGGGATACTAAAGTGAACAAGTGCCCCTATTTTTCTTCGTTTTTCTTTCTTCTTGTTCATTTTTAAAAAAATGTAGGCAGTGCAATGTAAAAAGAGATGAAAGACTGAACAAAAGATCATGATATAAGAAAAATTGATATGCTTTTTCTTACTTTTACATAGGAGAATGACTGCATTACAGCTCTTGGCTTGATGTAATAACTTATAATGGGAAATAAATAATAAATAAAAGAATACTGAACATAATGAAAAGTTTTCCTCTAGCAAATAAATGCAATATTAAAAGTTTATATTGGAAGGTAGCTATGCATCTGGCTCTCATGTTTCTATGGTGACAATCTGATAAGGACAATAAAAAATAATTCCTCTTTCTGAAAACATTCAAGTTATTTTCTGTATCTGGGAGAGGAACAAAGATAAAAAAAAAACAGACTTCACTTAGTAGAAGTAGAAGCACAGGCTATACAATATCTTAGCATGGATAACCTTTATTAAATGTTAATTCAAGCCTATGAGTGTGGCTCAGAGGAATGGAGGACTGCAACAGTCGTCCTTCTGCACAGGGAGGCCCATCAACTGACCCAGGGAACTACCGACCCATAAGCTTGACCAGTCTTTTCTACAAGGCCATAGAGGGAATTATTATGGACCTGATCAATAACAACATAGGAACACTCCAAAAACTGGACCAGACCTAATTTGGCATTGTCAAAGGGAGATCTTGCCTGCTCAACCTGGTGGACTTCTTTGAGAAAGTCACCAGGGCCATGGATGAGGGTAAAATGGTAAATACCTCATATCTAGACCTGGCGCAAACTTCCACTCAGGGATCATAGATAAACTCAATGAGTTAGGCATAAATCCCTGCATTGTCAAGTGGATAGCCAACTGGTATACTGACAGGATACATGTTGTCCGGAGAGGTGAATCCACTTCTGATAAGAAACCTGTTACTAGTGATGTCCTACAGGGCTCAGTGCTGGAACCCCTCCTGATTGGTATATACTTCTTTGAAGTGAAGGCCAAAGTTGGGGGCCACTGGCTCACCAAGTTCTCTGATAACTGTAAGCTGGGAGCAATCAATGAATCCCCAAACAATGTTGACATCCTACAAACAGACCTAAAAATGACAAACAACTGGTGCCAAAACCATGGTCTTCGATTTAATGTTAAAAAATGAGTAATCATACCCTTCGGTAAATCAGATATCCCTGTAAATTTTAACTTTGATAGTACACTCCTAAAAGTAGAGCCAGTGGTGAGGGACCTAGGAACACAGATAGATAGTAACCTAAACTTTGATCACCAGGTAGCTACTCTAGTGAGGAAATCCTTCTGTGTGACTCAATTTATAAGTAAAGGCATGGCATCAAGATCAAAGGAAGTCATAGTGTCATTATACTCAGACCTCATCAGGCCCATAATTGAGTACAATTTTCACTTCTTCATGTACCTAATGAGGCACCTACTCAACTGCAGCAGCCCCGCAGGTTTCTCATTAAAAAAATACAAAGTGTAAGACACATCTTTACGCAGACTGACTAAAGGCCCTATCCCTTTACTCTGTCTCATATCATTTAATGCGAGGGGGCTTATGACTGACCTACAAGGCATTCTCTGATCCAGCCCTGATGAACATGTTACATATTTGCAAGAAAAATTATACAAGGGTTATGCGTTCCACGGATGGGAACCTTATTTGTGACTGTAACAGAACTTGCTGGAGAGACAGATTTATATCTGAAAGGCTACCTCATCTATGGAATAAACTTCACTACTTCCCCTCACTCTCTTCAAAACGAATTTGGATAAATGGATGGGAAACTAGAAATTCCCTCCTAAGGTACTGCCCTTGTCCCTTATGGACAGAGACAGTCTGTAAAATGAGTCATGGCTCCAACATCCAAAGACCCAGTACTCTGATACTACCTCATCCCATATCTGGGGAATTAAGACATGATATTGTCATATCCTGGACATTATTGCCTAGGCTTGTAAAAGCTCTTGTGCCATTAGCCTAGTAATCACCCATATACCTACTATTGAATCATTTGTTCTCTCACTCACAGGGTTATTAGTGGTAATTTTGAACTGATACTGGTACTTATCCATTACCCAAATTGTTTATTTATATCTCTGTTTAATTACTAACTATGCTTTAGTATATAATTTGTGACCTTCTGTTAACTTGTGTCACTTTTATAGACCTTGTTTTACTGCAGCTTATATTTTCTGATCATCAACTGGGCTCTTACTGTTTTATTTACTTCTGTAAATTCACTAAGTTGTTATATGTAAATTACATTGTTTATTATTTTGTACCATAACCTCATGTTCTATATTCTTCTGTGTCCCCTACTGTTTTTACCCTTGGCTTGCAACTTTCCATTTGCTCATTTTAGGGTCAAATATAAGTAAAAAGATCCTCTGATCTGGCATACATTATAGATGGATTTCTTGTTTTACTGTTTTTACTATAAATGGCCCACCACACAAACAGTGACAACCTCAGAGCAGCTGCAGGCTCTTGAGAACAGCCACAGTAAGAAGTCAATGCATCGTTGACTTGAGATGACATATATCTGATTTACAAACCTGTGGTAACCTTATACCCCTGCTCAAGGGGAACTCAAAAAGAACAAGTTATCTATTTTTGATATTTTGGTGTTAAAAGTTTATCAGTGCAAAACAAAATATGCAATATTCAGACTGGGTGAGGTCATTCTAACAACAGGAACTCCAAAAAGCAGTGCTCTTTATCCATTAAAATTCAAACACAGCTGTGGCAGCACTGAAAAATAAACTCATACTATCTGCATAGTTGACAGAATTTTCAGTCTATCAGTATGTGTAGTACAAAGTGGAGTACTGTATTCCACGGTCCTAGAGACTGTATCACTGTAAACCTTAATAATGTTACAAAGTGAAGCAGGGAACTGCTAGCTAGGACAGTACATGAACAATTTATAGCATTGGCTAGATCAGACTTGCTGAATCTAGAATGATGTTCTTCGGGTTTCACTGTTGCAGTCCTAACTTATGGGTTATCCGGCTCCTGGCAGCCCTCAGTCGGCCCGAATACCAGAGTCCTCGGTATATGACGTCGGCTGCCGCCGGTTGTAAAACTGATGTCAGAACATCAGGTATAAAGGGAGGCAGCCGACGCCATTTCCTCAGTCTTTCTTGCCGCGGAGCCCAAAGCAGATGCAATTCGCACTAGTGTCAGTCAGCCGTTTACCTTCTTTTTGCTTTCCGACTACCAAGCTGAAGATGCCTTCAGATAAGTACCCCATTGGGGATCCTCTTTTCTTGCTTTAACGAATGTCAGATAAAGTTAACAACTGTCTTGCCTGTGGAAAACAGATTCCGCACAGTGATTTTCATTCCTATTGTATAACTTGTTTGGGCTTTGAGCACGACATCCCTAACTGCGATCTCTGTGCTTCCTTTAACCCGTGTACAATACGCCGTAGAGCTAAGACTTTGTATAAGCATTTCGTAGTCTGGCCTAAGTTGTCGGTATGGCGTCTTCTGGTCTCCTGACTTCAGATATACCTAGGAAACGCAAAGACAAGGACCGTTTCAGGCCTAAGGTTAAATCTGCTGACGACGCACCAGTGAAATTGGTCGTCAGCACAGCGGTAGTCAGTGAGGTGCTTTCGCAGCCCCTGCAGTCCACAGATTTTCAGCTGCAGGCCTCTGCCAAGATCTTTACGGAGTCCTCCATGCCGCAGGCTGCTATTTCATCTTCAGACCTTCCGCCTGTCGCCACCTCAGATGGGTCCGGAGCTGCTATGCAGGCACCGGTTTCTGACACCTCTTCTTTTCGACATGAGACCAGAACCAGACTGACTACCTTAGTTCATACTTCTGCAGTGGCTAGGCCTCCCGAGTCCCTCCGGATTGCTAGCAAACCTTCCAGGCGCAAACCTACTCACAAGCAGGCATCGGCCTCCCCTCCTGTGCCTCAGTCCCAGTTGGTAAAGATGGCTGGGGATCTTCTTTCCCTGATTAAGGGCTCTCATCCCCCCTTCCAAGAGGGCTAGGGAATTGTCACCTGATGCTTTGTCTGTCTCAGATTCTGAGGTTTCAGTATTTCTGCTGGTGAAGAAGGAAATTCTCAACTTTTTTCTAGCTTTGTAGATTCTGATGCTGAGGACTCTATCCCTTCTGCCTCCCCTCCAGAAGATTTTTCCTTTGGGGATACTTTGAATACTCTTAGGTAACACTTTAAATAGGAATGTCAGGATTTTCCTCAGTCTAAGAAAAGAATCAGGGAATTTCTGGTTTTGCCACAGCATAAGCCTCTGGCTATGCCTCCAGTTTTGGAAGTTTTGGATGATGTTTTCATGGAAAATTCTTTAACTCCTAATTCTGCTCCTCCTGCCCCGAGAAAACCTGATAGGTATTACAGGGTTCCTGATTCTCATCAATTCCATTTTAAAAATCCTACTGCTGATCCTGAAATTATTTCTCAAGGCACCAAGGGTGTTAGGACTACTATTGCTAAAAACCCTGTGCCTTCTGATAAGGAGTCTAGGGCCTTGGACAGGTGGGGTAAAAAAGTCTATACCTCTGCAACGCTTGCTATTAGATCTGTGAATTATCTTTTTCACATGCTTAAGTATCAGCAGCATACTTTGGAGGCTATTAAGGCTAAACTTGGGGATATTCCTTCCATGTCTGAGAACAAAGATTTACTGAATTCTGCCACTTTAGTTAATAAGCATTCACTTCATTGTGGTTTTGACACTTTGAAAGCTTATTGCAGAGCAGCAGCCACTGGTTCCGTTATTAGAAGGCATGACTGGCTCAGGGAGCAGCCTCTTTCTGATCCTGTTAAATCCAAATTGCTGGATGAGCCTTTGCACAAAGAGAATCTTTTTGGAAGTAAGGCTGAGGAGGTACTGAAGAAGTTGGAGGATAAGGCGAAATCTATGCAAGCTGTCAAAGATTTCCTTTAGGTTCAGCCTCCTCAGTTCAGTAGGCATTAACCTTCCAAAACTTGGTCTTTCCCTGATCCTGGCAAGCAGGGTCCCTCTAGGCCTAGGGGTTTCAGATCTTCCAGAGGGCAGACTTCTGCCCCTCAAAGGGCTAAACAATGGCATTCTTCTTCTGCTAAATTGGGGAGTTCTAAGCCAGCTTCCCAAAGCAAGCATTCTTAATGACTCCGGCCTTCTTCTGCCTACCTCTGCAGACCCTGGGTTTCCTTTGGGAGGAAGTTTAGCCAGGTTCACAGAGGTATGGTCTACCATCACAGACGACAAACGGGTGCTCAATATAGTAAACCCAGGTTACAAGTTTTATTTTCACACCTTCCCTGTTCTGCAGGGGTACCCAGACATACCAAGAGCTCTCAGGGCAGAGGTAGAAATTAAAATTTTTTCTCTCCTGACTATGGGGGCTATATAGCCAGTTCCTGCAAATCAGGCAGGCCTAGGTTTTTATTCAAGACTTTTTCTGGTACCCAAGAAAGGGGCACCTGGCACCCTATTCTGGATTTGTCTATTCTAAACACTTTTCTGGTGATTCCCAAATTCAAGATGCTCACCCTTCAACAGTTACTACCAATGCTGGGCAAGGATTCATGGCTGGTAACTTTGGATCTCAACGAGGCTTATCTGCACATCCCAATAAGGAAAAGTTGCAGGCAGTCCCTCCGCTTCAGGGCTGGGGAGCAACACTTTCAATTCTCTGCACTGCCTTTTGGCTTATCTACTGCTCCCTGAGTTTTTACAAAGTGCCTGGCTCCAGCCATTGCTTTTTGCAGGCAAAGAAACATTCAAATTTAGGGTCTACATCAGAACATTGAAGTATTAAAACTTTGAATGTTCTGATATCGAACACTATTCAGCGAACGCTAAGAATAGCGAAGCTGCAGAACAGCGAATTATTTCCTCGGGAAAGAATTTGGTTGGCCGTTTCTGTGGCTTCGCTATTCTTAGCGCTGTGGTGGAAAGTTACGGGTTCTGTTCAGGTAAGTGTGCGATTGTTTGTACATTAGGGTTAGGGGCGAGTTAAGTGAGTTAGGGTTAGGGTGCGGGTTAGGTGTGTGTGCGATAGTGACGAACCTTAGGGTTAGGGTTTGGGTTAAGGTAAGTGGGTAGATAGTAGTGTATGTTTAGTTTAGTGTAGCATTAGATGTAGGAATTTAAGTGTATGTGTGTGGTTGCTGTTTGTTTGATGTGCTTGTGTTGTGTGTATGTGTTTCGGAGCAGCAAATTTTTTCCATGGGAAAAAATTCGCTGTTCTGAATGTTCGATATTTTCATGTTTAGATGTTTTGGGGCCGATGAAATAGCGTTCGCTATTTTCATCTTTCGATAACATGATATAAACGCCAAATTTATCCTTACCTGGATGACTGTCTCATTCAAGCAAACTCCCCAGAACAAATAGAAAAGGATTTGGACTTCGTGAAGAACATTCTCACCTCTTTGGGTTACACTCTCAATGAAAAGAAGTCAAAGCTGGTTTCTGCAAGGGAGATTGTTTTCCTGGGAGCGAGTCTGAATACAGCCACCCAGATGGTATTCCTCCCTCAACAGAAGCAAGAAGATCTTTTGGCTTACTTCATGAACTTGACAAGCATGACCCAGCTCTCTGCAAGGCAATTCCTGCAAGCACTGGGGTTCATGGCTTCATGTATTCTGATGATCCCATATGCAAGGCTGCATATGAGAAAACATCAATGGTACCTCAAGAATCTTTGGTGTCAACACACGCAGGACTTAAGACTGGATTCTTCCCCTAATTCCCTGTCTACAAATACAGTTCCTCTGGTGGGCAACAGCCTGTTCTCAGAACAAGGGTCTGCCTTTCCGCCCACCACCTGCCAGCCAGACTCTCACCACAGATGCATCAGATGTTGCATGGGTGGCTCATCTGGAAGGTAGGGGCATACAGGTGACTTGGAGCACCCAGCAAATTCATCTGCACATAAACTTAAAAGAATTGATGGCAGTGCAGCAGGCCTTGCTGGCTTTCAAGGACCTACTCTACCCTGGGACTCTGCTGATCAGGACAGACAATACCACAGTCATGTGGTACATACACAAGCAGGCGGGGGACTCACTCTTACCCCTTGTGCAGACAAAGTATGAGACTATGGTCCATAGCAGTATCCACGGGCATACATCTAATAGCCCAGTATCTTCCAGGGAGGCTAAACTACATGGCGGATCATTTAAGCAGACATGTTCTGAACCCTCACAAGTGGCAACTGAACAAGGTAATTTTCCATCGCATCACTCTGCATTGGGGTACCCCACAAGTGGATTTTTTCTCCTCTCACACCAATCATCTCCTTCCAACCTTCTGCACCAGGGAGTTTCAGAACAAAGCTTGGAGGGTGGACGCATTGTCCTTACCATGGACACATCTCTCAGTTTATGCATTCCCTCCTCTGCCTCTTCTTCCCAGAGTGCTGCTAAAGATAAGGGTTGAAAAAAACAAAAGCTGTTCTGATAGCACCAGATTGGCCCAGACAGCATTGGTATCCCCTTCTTCACAGCCTTTTCCAGGCTCAGCCTTGGCATCTTCCCCTGGTACCAGATCTGTTGGTTCAGGAAGGGGGAAAGTTCCTTCATCCTCATCTTCAAACTATGCATTTAACTGCCTGGCTAATACTTTAACTCTTTCCCAACAGGTGGCTGATGTTCTTCATGAGGCCAGGAGGCCCAACACTAGAAAATCCTATGCAGATAAATGGAAGAGATTTTGCTCTTGGATGCAGGCTAAAGGAGAAGACTCTTCTCATCCTTCTCTTTCACTCATTCTTGACTACCTAGCAGGATTGCTTAATGGTGGACTTTCCTTTTCTTCCATCAAAATTCACGATTCTGCAATTTCTGCTCATTGTTCTTTTGAGCAACCCATTTTTTCTCACCCCTTGATGAAGCAGTTCTTGAGGGGAGCTAGCAATCTTAGACCTCCAAGAAGAGCTCCTACTCCTGCTTCAGATCTTAATTTTGTCCTGGAGAAGCTTACTCTGCCTCCCTTTGAACCAGCTGCTTCTGCAGATTTGAAGTTTCTCTCCTGGAAGACTGCTTTTCTTTTGGCTATTACTTCAGCCAGAAGGGTATCGGAGCTGCAAGCCTTAATGGCAGCAGAACCTTTCATTATTTTTCATTCAGATCGGGTTTCTCTGAGAACTAATCCCTCCTTTATTCCTAAGGTCGTTTCCAGTTTAACCATTAACCAGTTTATTCACCTGCCTACATTTTTCAGAATCACCAGAATAAAGGGGAAAGGATTCTGCACTCTCTTGATGTGCATAGACAGCTGAGATTTTACTTAGACAGGACTAAATCCTTTCGAAAATCTGAACAGTTGTTGGTTAGTTTTGCTCCTGGAGCTCAGGATAAAGTTATTTCAAAACAAACCATCTCCAAATGGATTGCTCACTGTATTCACTTTTGTTACCTGCCGCATGGGAAGGTTCCCCCTCAGGGTTTTAGGACCCATTCTACTAGAGCAGCCTCTACCTCTGCAGCTTTTCTGAGAGGTGTGCCCACTAAGGACATTCTAGAAGCAGCTTCTTGGTCTTCTGTCCATACTTTCACAAAGCATTACAATCTACCCTTGTTTTCTAAATCCAGGGCTGGTTTTGCCTCTGCAGTTTTGCAGGGCCTTCTTACCAACCCTTAATCTGTGATCCTTCCTCCCCCTTTGTCTTTTTCCTGGGCTTTGTGAATCAACCCATATGTGAGGACTGCAACAGTGAAACACGAAGAACATAGTACAGTTGTGTACACTTACCATAAATGTAGATGTTCGAGTGTATTCACTGTTGCAGTCCTGGTTTCCCACCCTCCATTCCCCTTTTTTCCTAAGGCACATATATTTTTATTTTTTGTACAACATGTTTCCAGGGTGTTTCCTTCCTGGGTTAGCCTTCTTTTGGGGGCTACTGACAGTTAAGGCAAGAAAACCTGAGGAAATGGTGTCGGCTGCCTCCCTTTATACATGAAGTTCTGACATCAGTTTTACAACCGGCGGCAGCCGACGTCATATACCAAAGATTCTGGTATTCGGGCCGACTGAGGGCTACCAGGAGCTGGATAACCCATATGTTAGGACTGCAACAGTGAATACACTCGAACATCTACATTTATGGTAAGTGTACACAACTGTACTTTTGGCATTTTCTGAGCACTAAAGCCAGCCATCTTACATCAAGAGGGCTCTCCTGCACCCTTGTTGCAAAAGAGTGTTGTCAAGTACCTATCTGAGTTGTGGGTTATTGAAATAAGGCTCATTCTTGAGCTTTCCTATTGGTTGGATTGTTTGAAAAATGTTTTACTTAGCTGATATTTAAGCACTGGTATGTATAAATGCAAACACTTAAAAATTCAAATTTTCCCAAGATAACTGCTAGGAAACCCTCATAAGCTTCCTTGCTTCTCAGCACGCAACGCAGTTGCACGCTGCTGCCCAGAGAGCAATGTAGCTGCACTTTTTTGAGGCACCTAAACCTCCACAGATTAGCTGATTTTATTAGTTCTACAACAGAATCTAGTCCATCTAGCCCACCTACTACTACTTATTACACAATGCACCTGGCATAATGGAAGGCCAGTTTCCCATCATTTCTCCAACCAGCCTGATTGACATGGGCATCCTGAGGCAATGTAGCAATTGCTTCATGTATACAGACAACGTACTACTCCTAAAACATGCAAATACAATATGTGAGAGATGCATCTATACTATGAATCTGGAATCAATGCTCACTCTCGCACGTAACAACAAACCAAATATCAAGCAAGTCGTCAGCACCAACACTCCACCTCCCATACATACCAAGCACACAACACATAAACCCACATATGCGGAGGTACTCACTAGAAATATACAAAAAGAGCAAAGACCTCCCAAGCGCAAAAATGGTGCACACAATATGGTCCCAATAGCACCCACTACACATAATAACGAATGCATCAGTGTCTCACCCAATAAGCTCCTAATGCAAAACATATGTAAACCAAATATCTTGGCCATAGGTGACTCTAAAGTGACACACAAATGTCCCCATCACTAGGCTGGACAAGGAGAAGGTCATCGTCAGCTGCCTGTCTGGTGCCAGGATCTGCCATATCATGCATGCACTCAGGTCTCTCAACAAGTACTGATATGACTCTGTCATAGACCATGTTGGAGTAAATGACTTCAGATGTACCTCACTGGATTATATGAAGAGAGACATGATGGAGCTTTCATACTATGTCCCTAGCCCTAAGCAGCATACTTCCCTCTCCTAGGATGATGCTACAATATAAACAAAAAATTGACTTCAAGAGCTGGCTTAGCTTCTGGTGTCAATCCAGGAGGATCCAATATCTGATAACCTGGAATAATATGGTTGAAAGATCATGTTGCTTTTCCAGAGATAGTCTCCACCTGTCACCTCTAGGCTTTAGGTTGCTGGCAAAGGTACTTGCCTTTCCCATAGTGCCTTTTTTTTTTAGGCAATGTCATAAGAACAAAATTCCCGACATAAAAATATCCTCCAGAAACAAACTTGGAGTTATGTTTCTTAATGTTAGGTGTCTAAATCAGAAACTGCACTCATTTAAAGTACTTCTCAGCCTGGAAGATGCTGATGTCTGTGCAGTCACAGAGACATGGTTCAAACCCATACAGGGTTACAACGCCTTCCACACATTCAGACCACACAAAGAAACTGAAAAAACAAGGGAGGAGCAGCATCCATCTTCATTAAAGAAATATACACCTCTAGACTGGTTAAACAGTACAACTCCCTAGAGTTACTCCAAGTCAGACTAACTGTACAAAAGAACCCTCCGCATCATTGCTAGCTATAGGCCCCCCACCATGAACTATGAAAACCATACAGCCTATCTGGACATGCATGAGTCACTCTCAGTACAGCCAAATACCATGGTCATGTGTAACTTTAACTACCCTTCCATCGATTCGGCACCATATATGGGCACAAACCTGCTCGCCTAAAGGCTGCGGAGTTTTGTTATCACAAATGCTCTGGAGTAGATAGTCAGCACCCCCACAAGGGGCTCTAACTTCCTTGACACAGTGCTCACCAACATGGGAGATTGCTGCACCACCGGCCTCCCTGGTAAAGTCTGATCATAAATCAGTCTCGTTCGAAGTAACAACTGTACCTGACCCATCCTCAGTAGCAAAAAGGTTAAAACATTTCTCCAAAGCAATCTATAGCCTACTGAGTGATGGCAGCAAGAGTTTTAGACCCCTTGCCAGCACTGAACCCTATACTGAAGTGTACACAAATGTCCTGAATAAACACCTATAGAAATGTATAGACTCAGCCATACCGGAACACACATCAAGATCCTCATGAAAAAATAAGCCACCCTGGTGGACATCCAGCATAAATATGTTATACAATAAGAGAAGGAAACTGCTGTCAAAAAACAATAGGGAATGGTACCAGCAGAGGAAGAACTCCCTCCAAAGCATAAACAAGCAGATTAGACATCTTGTAAAGTCCTCAAACTAATTACAAAACTAAATCAGCACCCTAATTAAGGTAAATCACAAAGCATTCTTAGCTATGTTAGAAATATAAAAGGGAAAGCCCAGCTTTGTGCCAAATTAGCTGTGGATGGTACCACTTATACTGAACATGAGGACATCGCCAACCTGCTAGCAGACAGGTTTAGTGAAAACTTCACCCTCCTTTCCCCATCAATCATACCCCATAACATACCTGCTATCAGTCCTCGGCCTAGTATCACCAGACAGCAGGTCATAGCCACACTCTCCAATCCTAAAAACACAGCCTACATGGGACCGGACAGCATCTCAGGCTGCCTACTAAATGGTCTAAAAAAAGAAGTTATGTACTCACCATAACGTTCATTTTGATATGATAGTACGCATCCTTCAGTTCCATTGAGGACATCTAGTCGTCCAGCTGTAGAAATGGAAAGATGGACTGAACCATGACCATCCTGAACTTCGTGTGTTTCACTGATTTGTTCAGGTAAGTTAGGTACAGTATGAGCCTGAGGTCCCATGTCTTCTTTGGAACTAAAAAGAACTGGGGGTATGTTCTTGATCTGGGTTGGTCTGGAGGGACCACAACTTTGCGATTTCTAAAGCTACTGGCTCCCTCTGATTGGGTGGTACATCGGGAAAGGTTTGTCTTTACTTGAGGAGGTTTAAAAAGGGAATGGAGTATCCTCTGGATATGATTCCTTGCACCCAGCAGTCATTCTTGATGATTCTTTAGGTGCAAGGAACAACGTCCCCCCTACTTCGTCCTATGTCTTCTCTTCCATCAAGTCTTCTCGGAGTCTGTCAGAGAATGAAGTGGACAGAGATGGACAGTCGGGCAATCCTTCAGGGATGCTGCAAGGATTTCTCCGAAGGAGTATCTCAAGATCCTTGATTATGCAGACCTCCTCTGCCACATGAGTGGCATCTACCACTCAAATTATTCCCCCCTCTGCCCCTGGGGGAAAAAATCTCCCTGAGCATCATGGAAAGGACCCTGGGACTTTCTGAAGCACAACTTCTTTCCCACAATTTTGTTCCTGGAAAAGGACCTTTGCGGGGTATAGAAGTGGATTCTGAAGGCAGACAGGGTTATCTGTCCTTCTCGCTGCAGGAGAGTGTGTCTCATACTGTCAGTCCAAAGAGGGAGGAACCATCAAAAGGGCATTGACAAATGACAACTTAAACGGCTCTGCAAAGTCACACAGCTGAATCCAGACATAACGCTGAATGGCAATCCCAGAACCAGCCACCTTAGAAGTACATTCTACTGCATGAGAGATGAACCTCATGAATGAATTAGAAATGGACTGCAGAGTGGCCATACGGGAGGAGAAGGAGTTCCACTCCTCTGCTATTATGGACTCTGGGTCAAACCTAGAGAGTTCCTTAAGCAAGTCCCTGTGTAAGCCCGTAAAGTGGGAAATATAGTTCAATGTTCTGAAGGTGAAGATGGAAGATGCGTAAACTCTTTTTCCAAATCTGTCCATAACCCTAGACTCCCTGTTAGGGGATGGACAGTACAGCTTTCCTGGGCAAGCTCTTTCTTGATGGCTGCCGAAACTACCATGGCATCTACTGGAATGCCCTTCATCCAAGTGGGGTCTATCCTGAGGGAGCATCAAGAATTTTATTAGCCCTTTTAGGGATCAGCTCTGCAGCATCTGGTTCCTTCCATGCCCTTGCAGACACCAGGTCCACTAAGGTGTCTGAATGGGGGACACCCAGGACATAGATGGGCTGGTCTAGAAGGCCACCAGGAACACTGACTCATCCAGAGTAGGGTTTGAGGCCGACCAGCCACCTTTCTGACAAAGGATTTCCAAAATGTCTCCAAAGGAGATGTCAGGTGGAGATCTAGGGCACCCCTCCCTTTCATCGAAGTCAGTGTCTGTTGTGAGAGATTCCTCTGGGGAATCTAGATGTCTTCTTTTGCACCTCTTCTTCCAAGGAGCCTCCTCAGTGGGGTGTTCCGGGGAGGTGTCAGAAGAAACTTGGGCTTCCACAAGTGGAAGAGACTGGAGGCCCTGAGGGACCAGCTGCCCTGGTGGCAGAAGTGAGGTCTCCAACGCAGAGTTCAGCAGGGAAAGGGGAGGATCCACTACATTAAAAGCCAGGAATTTCCTAGGAGCAGAGTGGCCCCTCTCCACTACCTCAAAGGCTGAGGGACTCCTGGAGTTCTGAGCAAGCCTCCTCTACCGGGAAGGATCAGGAGCAGAGTGCCCCCAGTCACCAGCAGCCCCCCACTCCAAGGAGGGAGTCGGCACCAAGCTGTTGAACCCCGAGGTACAGAGGGGAAGCGACAGCTTTGAGAACTTCAAAGTGGAAGTCACCCCCCCCAGACTCAATATCAAGGCTTGTGCTCTGAGATGCTCTCTGTCCAGACACTGTCAGCTCCAAGAGAGTTAGGGAAGCAATCGGGCTCGAAGCTGAGATGACTATAAGACCCGACAAACTGTCCCCTGGGACAAATGTATCCGGGAGATCCAAAGTGACAGGCCGGATCGGAGAAGGAGATGCAAATTTACAAAGGGAAGCTGTGCTTTCAGATCCCGTAGGGGACAGAGCTGGAATGACCCCCATCTGGAGCTGCGTGCAGAGAAATCTCCTCATCAGTCTGTCCACTTCATTCTCTGACAGACTCCGAGAAGACTTGATGGAAGAGAAGACAGAGGAAGGCCTGGCGTGGGGTCTGGGAGAGACATCTCAATGGGATGTATTTGGCACTGAAGGCCCCGGCCCTGACAAGATGACAGGAGCACAGGGCAGAGGAGTAGGCACAGAGGTCGAAGCTGAAGGGTCCTGCTCCGATGCTGTCAGAGTCGTTTTGGGATGCTCCAAAAGAGCTTAAGAGAAGGGGTCTGGGGACCATTTGTTAGGGTCCCTGGCCTCCTTAGGTTTCTTGGCAGGTCTTTGAGCCCCTGAGACAGAAGGTACAGCTGGGGAAGGAGGTGGAGTAAGCTTATTCCTTTATACTCCAGCCGCTCTGACGTCGGGGAGGAAGCGACATCAGCCGACGCCGGACCCAGACTTTGGAATCCGGCCGACCGAAGGGCTGCCTGAGGCAGGACAACCCATATGTCAGGACTGCAGTTGCATTCTTGAAGGACATCCGCTGTGCAACCTTTTCAATGCAGTCTAAGCACTGGCTTTGTCCCAGCTGAGTGGAAAACAGCAGCTGTAATCCCCTTGAACAAAGAGGGTCCCTCAACCAACCCTGGGAACTTTAGACCCATAAGCTGAACCAGCCTTACCTGCATGGCCATGGAGAGAATCATCATGGATCTTATCAGCAAGGATATAGGTGACCTTGAAACTCTTGACCTGACCTAGTTTGGCTTCGTTAAGGGCAGATCTTGCCTGCTAAACCTGGTGGACTTCTTCAAGAATGTCACCAAGGCCCTAGATGAAGGCAAAACAGTTCACGCTGCCTATCTTTACCTAACCAAGGCGGCTGACACAATCCCTCGCTCAGGCGTCATTGAGAAACTCACCCAGCTGGGGATTAACTCTTAAGTCATTAGATCAGTTCCCAACTGGCTCACAAACAGAACACATACAGTCAAAATTGAGGATGCCAACTCTACTAGCAGACCTATTACCAGTGGTGCTTCACAGGCCCCCTACTTTTTGGTATCTACATTTCAGAAGTCCAGATGAAAATAGATGGCCTATGGCTTACCAAGTTTGCTGATAACTGGGTGAAATTATCGAATCCACCAAAGATGTCAACATACTACAAAATGTTTACACAGACAAATTATTGGTGTCAAAGCCACTGACTTAAACTAAACACAAAAAAAATGCATTATGATCCCCTTCAGCAAAGGAGAAACCCATGCTAATTACAAAATTAATAACATCCCCCAAGTTCAAAACCAGTGGTGAGAGATTTAGGAACGCAAGTTGACAGCAACCTTAATTTTGATCATCAGGTGTCTACAGTAGTAAGGAAGGCCTTCTACGTTGCACACCTCATAAGCAAGGGTATAGCATCCAAAGCTAAGGAGGTTATAACTCATCTGTACTTGGCTCTCATCAGACCAGTAATAGAGTATGATGCTCTCTTTTGTATGTACCTCATCAGACATCTGCAGCAACTGGAGAGACTTCTGAGATTTCTCACCAGGAAAATTCAGGGCCTATAACACATGACTTACATGGACAGACTAAAGGCCCTATCACTTTACTCAGTTCCGTATAGACTGGTTAGAGGTGACTTGTTCCTGGCCTACACAGCAGTCTGAGACTCTGCCTTGATGAAGCTGCTGCACATCCGTAAATCCAATGGGACAAGATTCACTCACTCTAGGGATCTTAACTTAGCCTGCGATATTAACAGGACATGCTTGTGAGACAGATATGTCTCCCAGACGTTGCCACTCCTCTGGAACAAATTCCCAATTCATGTAAAACAGAGCTCCTCAATGATCCTATTTAATTGTAACCTGGGCAACTGGATGGGAAACCGTAAATTTACACTGGGGGTTTCACCCATGTCCCTCTTAGACAGGGGCAGCCGGTGCTGATCTTAGATTCACACGCAAACATAGACTACATATCTTGGTCCATAAGGGAAAGAAGGTATACAATGGCTTGGCTTGTAGAGGCCTTAGAGCCAATAGCCTAGTAACTTCCTATTGATCCTATGATCCTATGGTATAATAAGCCTGATACACCTTACTAAGTAGCCACTTCCTGTTGTTTTGTAGACAGAGGGCAATTATTATAGAATGGAAATGAGGGGAAGGTAGATTGCCTACAGGATTAAGGCTCTTAGCTGTTAACAAGATGCTTCCTGTAGTCCAGAGTTTTATTTTCTCAGCTTTTATTTGCCTACTGTGTTATTCTTGAGCAAATCACTTGAAAATGGTCATGCAGGTCTCTGCTCTGCCTTGATTAACAAATACAAATGAACAAATAAATAAAAAAAAATAAAATCTGCTGTGATGCTCCCACTGGATATAGCTCAACTGCATCAGTGTGTGAAAGGTGCTGGCAATTATGGCTAGAGTAGGAGGCTTGCATGCACCAGAGGGAACCCCCACTGTCATTAGGGTTTTTCCATTAGTGGAAAATACCTTTTTTCATTTCTGAGCTGATGTTGCTGATCATCTCTGCAACACGAGCAACACATCAGCAGCGATGGAATACAGGTGTAGTCAGACATATGATACTGACTGTAGGTATGCAGTTCTGGTCCCTTTACATACATGGAACCACTCCATATGCAGTTGGTGTAACATTTATGAATCACTTACAGTACTCTTGAGGGTTGTGATTTGTACATGTTCCATGTATGATATACTGAAGTTGCACAGTGGAAAGGACCACAAACAGGGCTTTATTCCATTCCGTAGCTATCTTTACGATTCGCTTAGGAGTTTGAAATGCCACTCTAGTGCATACTAGCCACAATGCATGGGGACCAGTGTTCGTAAATCTTGCTGTCAGCTGAATGAATGAATCCAATAAATGATCCAAACCTGAAGTTTATGATTTCAATAATTTGTGTGATTTCAGGGACTTTATCTCTGATGGCACATGTGGCTATATTAATCACACAACCATTCATAAAAATCTCTGATTGTCCTAGAAAATGAACTGAGGTTGTCAGTACAAAGGCAACATTTGGTAAAGATACTGTCGATTCAGAGGAAGACTTCATGATTTCAGTAAACCTTCTGCAAGCCCCCTAACTCTGTTAGTAAAGATAGGGCCTCCCTGATTAAATCAATCATGCTGGGAGGATAGTTTCTCCACTAAGGCTGACATACATACCTGAGTCCATTAATTATAAGGGAGAGCTGTTTCCTTTAATGCCACTTTGGATCCATCTTATACTGAGGTGTACACCTGCATTTGACTACTGGCCCAAGCATCAGAGCTGGCAGCTGTGAACAGATGGGACTTGAATGGTTGATATTGCTTCTCCTATCCTGAAGGGGAGATGTTGGTAGAATCCCACTGCAAGAACTCCACCTGGGAAAAGTCAGGGATTGTAGGTTTTGTAGCTAGATTCTTTGGGGAGCAAAATTACTTCATGAAGAGGGCACGAACTCTAGTTGGGATTATATGTGTGTGAAGAAGCATGTACTCTAGCTGGAATAATGGATGTGCAAAAGCACAGAATTGTAGATGTTTAGAAGCATGGTAGGTATGTAAAATTAACTCTAAGGACACTGAAAGAGTTTAGTTGTATCAGTAGAAAGGTTGATATGCCTTGAAAGGTTTTGTTGTATCAGTAAAAAGACCGATATGCCTTGACATTATGTGCAGAACTAGTCTGCTCTGTCAAATGTTGGTAACAAACAAACAATAGAAAACAAAAGATATCAGTTGTAGACAAAGGTATCAGCTGTAGACTAGGACTGTTTTTTTAAATGAAGAAAAATAAAATTACATAGCTAGAGTTTGTACTGGGGATAATAACACCGTTACACTTGTAAAAACTGTAATTTCAGAAAAGCACTGTATTAGTGATGTTATGCCTGTAGAATTTGCTAAATCATCTTCAAGAATTTTCGAGAATTCATTCTATTAGTCTCCTATTGCAAGATATTTAAGTGCAATATCTTGATAGAAGGGAGCTTAAAGAAATGCAAGATTCAGGCAGTATGGTCAAACTTCTAACGGGACAGCATGTAGGTCAAATTAATATGCTTACTAATAAAATTATTGACGTATTATGTATTCATGGTAATGAGAAACAGTATCCTTCTACACAGACAGAAATACACTCTCTGGGAATGTAATTAATCCTGTAGCTGTAGTAGCCAATTCAGCATATAACATTAAAAAAACAGAAATATCTTCCCCACTTTAAAGAGGTGAGAAGGCAATGGGAAGAAAACACCTTTCCTTGACACATCACATGTAGTATGGGAGAGAAAGCAACAAATGAATAATCCTACAGATGTAACTGTTTAATTTAGAAAAAGGAGAGGAGCAATCACGAGAAACACTGAATGAAGTATATGAATCTACCCATGAACAATGTATACAATCCGAAGGCCCTAAAAGTATAAAAACTGGATTAGGAACAAAAAGGAGGAAATATTTGTCAGAAATGTTTCAGTAGTATAAAGGAAGGAGAAAAGCAAAACAGTGTACTTAAAGACACACACACCCTCATAACCAAGCTGGGGGTAGTCTAACGCATTATTAAAAACGTTCACGTATAGTTTCATTAAACTGAGCAGAGTAATGAAAACAATGTACTGCAAGATCAGAACCAGAAGAAGGGAGGAACTTACAGAATCAGATACTGCAACTTGAAAGTACTGAAATGAGATTAGAAGTTTTATTGCAACATTGAATATTGCAAAGCAGACAGCAATGGCGACTTGCAAAACTGAAGAGAAGAAATCACTCACTGAGGGGATGCGTTCTAAAAGAGTGGGGTTATCACGTATGGAAATTGCAAAACCTTAGTAGAATTCTAAACCTTCTGCCAACTAAAACAGAGAGCCCCAACAAGACAGAATTCCAAGCAGCAGTTGAGTACTAAGGAAGAAAAACATAGCAGCAAGATAGAGAGGGAGATTTCGCTGGCAGTATTTAAAAAGGAAGAAGTAGTAGTACCGGGGTCATAGTTCTAAACTCACACCTGTCAGTACAAGGCAGCAAAAATCAAATAAATGAAGACTCTAGTGAATAAGTATGTGTAACTAAGAAAAAAATTTAAACTGAAAATAATATGTGTTCTAGTGTACCCTTTGTAGAAGGAATACAGCCTAGAGAAGGAAAAGACAGGGATGAGATGGCACTATTTTAACCTGAAAGAGAGGGAGAACAACATGGAGGAAAAACAACATAGACAATAAAAAGATAGTGAAAGGATAGTGGCAATCATCTGAAACAGAAGGACAGCAACACATAAAAGAAAAAAGAAAAAGGAAAAATGTAGTGTGTACTGAGATAAAAATTAACCTTGACCAGTGTTCCAATAATATTCCTGTTAAACCAAAATATAGGAACGCAACGCAAAATAGGGTTCTCTGCATCATATTCATAAAAGGAACAAGAAAAGTTAAATCAATTAAAGGTAGCAAATGACACTAAAGAACAGTAGTTTGAGTTGCCTTTTCTAGGATAAGAGTTAGATAATGAGACTAAGCTCCTGTCTTGGTAGGGAAGGAGGCAATACCTCCTATCTCAGAACAAAATGACCATGACAAAACTTCCGAACTGGCTAATCTCCAATTAAGCAGAACATACTTTTAAAAATGGAGCTGATTTGGAAAGTGTTTATATTTATTTATTTAACATTTGTTAAATGGGAAGTCTGACTTGGAACAAAGTCAATTTTCAGTGGAGGCCAGGGGAGAAATGCTTTAGAAAGTGTTTATAGTTGTGTACGTTTGCTGTGAGTGAAAAGGGATGGGGATAGCAGCTTTAAAATATAATTAGTTTTTTTTTTTTTTTTTTTTCCTTTTCTTGAATGTTCTTTTCGAAGTAAGAAGTTTGGAAAAATATGACATGGGTTCAAATACAGGTGGAAAGAAGCAGCAGCATACAAGACTGGCAAGTAAGCTGCAAAATGGAAACATATATTTAAAGGAACTGTTTATGTTTAATATGTATACTATGTGAGAGTAATAGCTTCTTTTTAAAATAGCTGCTTTGTCAGTATTGACAAGGAATATAAACAGCCTTATAGATGCAGATAAAGAGCAAAACCACTGAATTATATTAAGCAGTGCATAGTCCAAACAGCAAAATTACAAATAAATTTGGTTAGAAATGAGCATGTGTACTTGACAAGGAAATTTTTTCAGGGTGAATACTCCACAAATTATCAGGGACAAAGGAAAACAAGAGTATTGATACTGATTTGGATAGGAGCTTCATAGTGATACAACAGATATACAAGAAGAAAAAAGGACACTAATGGTAGATTTAGGGAAGAATGGGAATTACAGGTGGAGCGGAAGATTATATGTTAATAGGTAAGCACTAGGCTAGATGCCCTTGTGGGCCATTTTAAGACTAAATCATTTACTTTTTGTGCATGAAATAGCTTATCCAATTTGATTGTAGATCGGCTTTAACCATCCCATGGTTGATAATTATACATAACCACTAATGAGAATAACTGGGATCATACCACAGATAGTCTGAGGTGACTCATGCATAGGATAAAGTATTTAGGAGCTGCCGCTATCCATTAGTAGTACAGGGAGCAGTCCTGGGGTAAATTTTCTGTTTCCCATCCACAGATCTAAGTTGTGCTTGGATATGGACAGGGATGAACTTTGTTTTATGTGGATGGGGAGTCTGTTCCAGAGAATTACTATTATAGCTGGACTATTCCACCTAAAGCTAACATTATGAAGCTTAGCAAAATTTTGGAAGAAACAATAAGCTTTCAAAAGGAATTTTATTGATGGCTGGATAGTGAGGATGTATCAGGGGAAAAAGAAGGAAAAATATAACAAAAAAGGATATATTTCTGGAGAAATTAATGCGAATATTTTTTTTTGTGTATATGTGATTTCAGTAACAAAAGGTTAGATATAATTTACATAGTATGCCCCAAGATACAATAACTTTGCTGTATTCTGGACTGTGGTGTAGTTCCTGTGTTGTCCATTGCCTTACTTGGATAGAAGGAAGTTTCTTTGCTCACCAGTGGGAGTGGGGAGCCTTGAGCAGCCTATCTGTCCCTGAAGGAGTGACCTCAGCACAAGAGCTTGTAGTAATTGATTGTTTTGGACCATTTCCAGCCCTTTTGAAGTTTCCTGTTTAAAATCTGCCTCTGAGCATTTTTTCTGGCTATACTACTCAGAAACAGCTCCTCGTGGTCCTGCAGAGTGGTGCTAGCAGCAGAGAACTGAGAAAAGCGACTACTTTCCTGATCTAAGTATTTTTTGCTGTTTTACCTGAGAGACCTTCCTTTTCTTACTTTGAACAAGTTTAAACTGCTTTATTACCTGTTTTTTGCATTGTACTTTATCTGCACTTAAAGTTACATTTGGTCGAAAGTTTGTTGTTTAATTTAACTGTTGAGGCTACCCACTAAAGTGAGCTAGCCTGTGTAAGTGATTTATTACTGTTTTTCCTGCACTTCTGTGTACTTTTTAACCTAAAAAACAAAACAAAAAAAAAATCCTTGTTTTCCCGCCTTTCTCGACTAGTTTAGACCAGTATACCGGCTTTGCTGTATTCTGGACTGTGGTGTAGTTCCTGTGTTGTCCATTGCCTTACTTGGATAGAAGGAAGTTTCTTTGCTCAACAGTGGGAGTGGGGAGCCTTGAGCAGCCTATATGTCCCTGAAGGAGTAATTGGTCGTTTTGGGCCATTTCCAGCTCTTTTGAAGTTCCCTGTTTAAAATCCGCGTTTGCGTGCCTTTGTGCGATTGCAGCGCCGGTTAAACAGGCTTAAAGTATTCCTGGCTCCGGCAAGTCTGCACTTCAATTTTTCCCTTAAGAAAGCTCTACTTTCAACAAAATCAGTCTATTCGCTTTATCATAAGCCTAGCACGTGCTCCTAAAACCTTTCTTTTAAGTGAAGCACCCTTAAACTAACGTAAGCACTACATCCACCTACAACCCGTGCTAATACCCACTTCCCTTCAAAGTCCTCTCTCTGACCCAGTTGCACATCACCCCTTTATACTATTCTGGCATGTCAAGTGGTATATTACTGACGTCCTCTCCAGTTCAGCTGGTTAATCTGGGAATCCTAAGACAATGTTACAATTGTCTCATGTACACAGACAACCCTCTCCTCCTCCCAACAAACACAAACACATGTGAGAGATGCAACTATATAGCCAAACTGGAGGCTGAACTCTTTCAACACAGGACTAGCAAGACCAGACAGGAGGAGAAGGTAACCACACACACAACAAACCCAGTCTCACATAAACCAACCACAACTGCAAACCAAACACATAGTAACACAAAGACATACTCGAAGGCTCTAATAAAAAACTTACCGAAACAACAGAGGCTCCCAAAGCAGACATCAAAGAAAACACCACCTCAAAACTCTGCACAAGCAACACAAAGTACACAAAGTCAGTGTGCCAAACAATCACAGCCCTTAAGGCGAAACACCATGCCTGATACACTAGTAATAGGTGACTCTATAGTCACACACACTGACATCCTGCTTACCAGGCTGAACAAGTAGAGGGCAACGGTGAGCTGCCTGTCAGGAGCTAGGATCCGCCACATAACACAAGCCCTCAGGTCACTCCAAAGCAAGTACAAATATGACTCCGTCATTGTCCATGCCGGCATGAATGACCTGAGATGTACCTCCTTGGACTATATGAAAAGAGACATAGAAGAGCTCTCTGATTATGTAGCCCAGGCCGGTGTAACCCTGATCCTGAGCAGCATCTTGCCCTCACCAAGAATGATGCCACAATACAAAGACAAGATGATCAGCTTTAATAATTGGCTCAATTACTGGTGTCATTCTAGGCAGATCCAATGTCTGTCTGCTTGGGATGACATGCTGGACAAGCCACGCTGCTTTGCAAGGGACGGCTTGCAACTGTCACCACTGGGCTTCCGGATATTGGCTAAGGCTCTTGCCACCCCCATAGTGCCTTTTTTAGGCAAGGCTCAAAAGACAAACCCACCACCTTAGAAAACAATAAAGGGAAAAAAACTAAGGGTAATGCTACTCAACGCCAGAAGTCTAAATCTCAAGATGCAGGCTCTCGAAGCACTCCTCAGTATGGAGAGCATCGATGTCTGTGCAGTAACTGAAACCTGGTTCAAGGCACCTGAGAGCACCCCAGCCCTACCAGGTTATACCTCGTATCATGCATTTTGGCCCCAAAACCTGGGCCGAACCATAAAAGCAGGGGGAGTGTCCATATTCATTAAAGACACCCACACCTCCAGGTTAGTGGCAACGCACAAAGCATCGGAGACCATTCATGTGCAACTAACCATAGGCAAAACTGCTATACAACTTGTAGCATGCTACAGACCACCCTTGCAATCTCAGGAACTCCATTCAGCCTTCCTGAATACACTGGAGGATATGAATGTCTCACCAAATACCATCATATTGGGAGACTTCAACTACCCAAACATAGACTGGGTGCATTACTCCAGCCCCAACACCCTAGCCCAAAGGTTCCTGGATTTCATCAACTCAAATGCAATGGAACAACTAGTCACCTCCCTCACAAGGGGAAATAATATACTTGACCTGATCATCACAAACATGGGGACAAAATGCTCAACACCGGAAGTATACCCCTCACTAGTGAGATCAGACCATAAACTAATAACCCTAGATATTCATATCCCACCTCCACCCCCAGCACAAAAGATCACAGTGAGAAACTTCTCAAAAGCCGACTTTACACTCCTTAGGACTAAAATGGTATCCTTCAAGCCCCCTGGGCCAGTGGAAACCACATCCCACACTGCTGAATCCTTCACAAATGCTTTCTACGGGCATCTCCAAGAATGCATGGATCATGCAATCCCAAATAAAACCAAGACCCTTTCCACCAAAGGCAGGCATCCTATCTGGTGGAGCCCAGCCATAAACAAACTATATAACAAGAGAAGGAAGCTACTGCAAGACAGAGCAAAATCCCATAAAGGGAAGGCATCCCTGATCAGCACTAGCAAAAAACTACGTCCGCTAATAAAATCATCAAAGGCCAACTTCGAGAGAAAAATCGCTAAGGACACTAAAGATAATCACAAGGCCTTCTTCGGTTATGTTAGAAACCTGGGCGGAAACCCTCAGATATGCGCAGAGTTAGTTCATAATGGCAAAAAATACACCAAACCCACAGATATTGCCAACATACTGGCAGACAGATTCAGTGCAAATTTCTCTCCTACCTCTCCCCCAAAAGACAAAATAAATATCTCAGCTGAATGCAAACTCCCTGAAATCTCAGATGTCCAGGTGAGAGCTGTCCTCAGCAAAGCTAAAAATACAGCATCCATGGGACCTGATGGTGTCCCGGGTTGCGTGCTACGTGAACTCCTAGAGGAGCTAAACCCGCACATAAGAATGCTGTTTAATCTTAGCCTTGCTACAGGATACATCCCTGAACACTGGCGTACAGCTACAGCGGTCCCACTCCACAAAGGTTGTACCTCTACAGACCCTGGAAACTACCGCCCAGTAAGCTTGACCAGCCTGGTCTGCAAAGCTATGGAAAGGATCATTATGGAACTCATAAACAAAGACATCGGTGACCTACAGACAATTGACCCTACCCAGTTCGGCTTTGTAAAAGGCAGATCCTGTCTTTTAAACCTGGTGGACTTTTTTGAAACAGTCACTAGAGCCATTGATGAAGGCAAAGCAGTTCTACAGCCTACCTGGATCTGGCAAAAGCCTTCAACACTATACCCCACTCAGGCATCATAGACAAGCTCAACAGCTTAAATGTAAACCGTTTGTCACAAGATGGCTTGCAAACTGGCTAAAGGACAGAACCCACAAAGTCAGAACAGCTGGAGCTATGTCAGACTCTAAGCCAGTCACAAGTGGAGTCCCACAGGGCTCTGTTTTGGGACCCCTCTTGTTCGGCATTTATTTCTCAGATGTGCAGGCAAACATAGGGGGGTTGTGGCTGACAAAGTTCGCAGACGACTGCAAACTAGGTGACATAGTCGACACACCAGCTGACACATGCATCCTCCAGAAGGGCCTCACAAAAACAGACGACTGGTGCCAGAGTCATGGCCTTAAACTAAATGCCAAAAAATATATAGTCATGCCCTTTGGAAAAAACAAAGTACCCACAAATTACCACATACGTGGTAATCCATTGGCACGGAAAAAGTAATCAGAGACCTGGGGACCCAAGTTGACAGTGACCTCTCATTTGACACCCACATCGCCAAAGTGGTTAGAAAGACCTTCTACATTGCCCACCTTATCATGAAGGGATTCACATCCAGATCAAAGGATGTCATTGTACCCTTATATTCCTCCCTTATCAGGCCTATGATTGAGTACAATGCCCCATTTGGTATGTACCTCACCCACTGCAGCAGCTGGAGAGACCCCAAAAGTACCTTACCAAGAGGATCAAGGGTCTCCAGCATATGTCATATGCTGCCAGACTGAAAAAGCTCCAGCTCTATTCAGTAGCATACCACCTGCTCAGAGGTGATCTGTGCCTTACGTACAACGCCATGTACAATTCAGAATTAATGGACATGCTCCACCTCAAAAAATCCAAATCCATCAGAGCCACATGAGCTAAAGATCTAAACCTCAGCACAAATATGAATAGGACATGCTGGAGGGACAGATTCATAACCCAGAGGCTTCCTGCACTCTGGAACAGGATACCTGTCCATGTTAGGCAGAGCCCCTCACTGACTCTCTTCAAGAGAAATCTGGACGAATGGATGGGTGATCGTAGGTTTACCCCGGGGGTCATCTCTGTGTCATTGCTAGATAGAGGCACAGTAAACTAAATTTAATTTAAATTGTACACTTTTGTATCATTACATGGGGTGGCGAAAGCCACATACACTTTGGCTAGGCTTATAAATGCCCTAGGGCAGATAGCCTAGAACTATACTATGAAACTATGAAACTGGCCCAGATGAGACAAAAATTATATTTCAGCTGAGTATGTAAACTTAACTGAAAGCTGTCAGACCTTTCCAGTGAACTATATCATACGATGCACCAATAAACATTTGATGCATGGAAACTATGTAAAACGAGATAAAGGCTCTTTTCTGTTTACCTGTTAAAAATAGAGGAATTTAAAGAATGGGTGGGGGACACTGTTATTAGGGAAGATAGAAATTAATAAAAACACTGCACCACCAACTCAAAATTAAAATCAGAAGACTCATACAAACTCCACAAGCAGCAATGAATATCCATAGACAAAAGACAGATTTTTAAGTGTTTTCATTCTTTAATGTCATTAGCACGTCATCAGAAAAAAATCTAAACTGAACCAATACCATTTAAATAACCCTCAAAAAAAGTCAAATGATCTAATCAGACCAATATAAACTTGCAATGGCTAACATCATGCTTGAACCACATTAAAGGAACATACACTAAATATTAATATACACAGACTATCAACTAATAAACATAAAATAAAAAAAATAAATACAATTTGAATTGAAATGTTAATTAAATATTCAGGTATACTTGTGTTGCAGCAAAAACATTTAATATTAATGGATTTGTTAAGGCCAGGCTTCTGATCAGCACTAAGTCTGATCTGTCAGGTGGTTTCTTTGCATTCAAGCAAAGTTTTAAAGTCATCAACGAACCCAGTACTGTTATCTGAATTCAATACTGCAAAACTAAACTTTTTAAAATGTGTACAAGACGCAGCAAATTACTTTCAAAAGCATAGCTAGTGACTGAGATAAAAATAAAATGAACTTTAAAAGCATGCTATAAATAACAGAGAAAAATATATGGGAAAGAAGTACTAGGAATTATTCAGAGGGGTTGACAAAGGTTATAGAAATGCAGAAGAAGTAGAATCTCATAGAAGAAGAGTAGCTACAGAGTGCTAAACAAAAAATAAGAGAAGTGTTGAACAGTATGCATGAGTTAAGAAAGATTTCTGTTAAGCAATTATTTTTGATAACTCCACAGCACAAAAATGTTTAACAGAATGACTTATGCAGCAGAAAGTAGAAGGAGTTGTAGTCAAACTTAGGAAACCTATGATAACAAAAATATGTAGTCAAACTTAGGGACCCTATGATAACAAAAATAATCAGACATCCTATAGCGGTATTTGAGATATTTTAGAAATGTTAAGCAAATCTGTATAAAGCTGAAGAATGGGGAGTTGTAAAACATGTTGAGACAGTTACAAGTCTGTTCAAGATACAACATGAATAAAGATAAAACACAAGCTAGAGTTGTAAACTATGCACCCACACATGAACTGGTTAAGTAATACTACTTATAGGGACATAGTAAGATGTATTTAGTTGAATGAATTAGAAAGGATTCTGACATGGCCGCTAAGAATATGTGGGTTGAGACTAAGCAGAAGATAAGACAAGAATTAACAAACTGGAAGTTCTTGATTATTGACATGGATAGTAATATACAAGTAGCGAAAGCATAATAGAAACCACAAACCAGTGACCCAATAAAAAGCAAAGGAACTTTATTCACTCTCTGATATCTCGGCTGGAATGCCTTCAAGGAGAATACACATCAAATAAAACAATCAGTATATATACTGCATCCAATTACTCAATACAAATACCAATTAAAAAGTACCATTCTCATTAAAGGAGAAATCTCCAATTAAGCTCAGAATTCATACCTTTTGGTATTAAGTAGTGAAAACGCGTTTAGTCCCTTTAGTCTTAAATACAGGTCAAGTATATTTTTATCAGCAAGAGGAGAAGTTGTGGATGATAACTGATAAGCAGTTGAAGGAATTTTGGGGAGGTGGAGAGAGTAAGAGTTAAGTGAGTTAAGTTGATTCACTCCTTGAACAAGGTGGTTTAGATTTACCTAACCTGATGGGGTACTTTAAAGCTATGCAGTTAAGGCTCATGTAAATAACTCAGGCAGAAGGCTATAACTCAAGTACGAAGGGGTGATGATGAAACAGGGGAGTTATAGAGATAAAGGCTAGAATTTTGAATGCAAGCTTTTATAAGGACACAAGTAACAACCACACAGAATATTATTTTCGTGAAACAGCATAAAATATTTAAAGAACTAAGCTAGTGTGGAAATGGAGAAAGGAGATTTTACCAGACTGTATGACTGCAAGGACAGTACAGAATCTAAGGAAGAGGGGGATGGAATTTACTGGAGGAAATCAGCAAAATAACCAAAGTATTGGAAGCAAATAACTCATGAGGGAAAGATAATACTGTGGAATAAGGCCAAGCATGAGTTCAGAATGCAGTTTAGAGACTGCCTCCCCTACCAGAGACTGATAGCAGAGTCTAGGCAAAGAGAAAGTGATAGGGAGGTCCTAAGTGAAAGGCATGAACTGTTAACACCTTCAGTTGAGTCTACAACAAAAGATGCTATTAAAAAGATAACTAGGGTGGGAGTGGCCAAGATGCAGAGGAAAGAGGAGCAGATTTCCCCAGCTCTGCCATTCTTAACATATTTCTGACAGGAGATTTTATTTTTAAGTTATCGCACTTGTTTTTTTTTTTTTTTTGTCAAAAGCTAATAATTTAAACAATCCTGGTTGATAACATATAACATTATTTGATAATTTCTATATTTTCTTGTCAAACTATTAGCTGGAAAATCTTCATACTTACAGAATGAGTCATACCACAACAAACTCTCAAGATACATCTCTGAAGAAGGAGCTCCAAATGCTTTTGACAGATATGCAGGAATTGTTTTTGAAGATGGCCAAAACGGACAATAAATTGGATAATTTAAAGAGAGGTGGATTGGAATAGCAGTTCCTTGAAACAAGGCAGAAAGAAATGGATGGGAAACCAATGAGAAAAAAAGAAAATGAAAGAAAAATTACTATTTGAACAACTTTAATATGATTACTTTTGTTAGGCTGTTTACTGCATGCTTCTACATAAGAAGTACTGCCCATATTTCATTCCAAATCTTTCTTACCGTAAAAATAAATTTGGATGTAAATAACACAAAGATAACCATGTTTACTTCTTATTGTTGCTCATTTACATATACAAATTCTTATTTCCATGTTTAATTTAATTAATTTATTTATTTATTTTTACTTCTTTTATATAATAACATATCAATAGTTGCTCTGCTTATTTTAAAACGTTTTATAATTAAAATGATGTTTAATGCCTAATTAAAACATATGCACTAATAACTAGAATCAATATAGCAAATACCTGTCATAGTATTTATTTTAAAATAATAATCATTTAATATAGCATAATTCAGTTCTGAAATAATTCAGTAAATAAACATCAAACATAATAGTATATTAAAAATGTTAATGGGGTTTGTTTGTTAATATAGTAATTTAATAAAAAAAAAGTCAATGTGGTCTTCTGCTAGACTTAATATTTTCAAATAGTATCATAAGAAGTATGTGTTCCTGGTATTAGTGTAATTTCCTGATAGATATTATGATTAGAAAAATGCCTAATTGTATGCTGTTTCCTTAGTGGCATGTCTGGCTGGTGTTTGGAGGGGACTGTACGGCTCGGATGCCATGGGTCTTATTTCATGTGTTTGGGGGATCTGGGCATATTTTGTACACTTGGTTTGTGCATTTTTTTCATGACTATGATGGAGAATTAAATTGATTTCAGATACGGTTCATTGTGACTTGAACGTTTAGTTTTTGTGTGTACAACTGATTGGTAGCGATTCGCTTTGTTCTGTGATCAAGTGGTACAGTGGTAGTGGCAGGTTTCATAATATGTTCCTTACAGATGTAAATAATTAATAATGTAGATAATGCTGAGGTAAAGATAAGCTGTATGTTGGTTGAAGCTCTTCTCTCATGCTTTGGTCTGAGAATTCACCAAAATCCCACCATGAATTCAAACTCTGAAGCATTGAGGCTGGCTCTCACACTTGTATATGGGTGTGCAGTCAACTTGTGGATAAATAATAATAATTTTTTAAATATTTTAAATCGAATCTTGTGATTAAAGTTTTGTGGGCTAAGTGTTTCTGGAGTGCCTTAAAAGATATGTAGCAGCAAGTTCCATTCAAATAGCACCTTCCCTCCGAGATTTCCTGATGATGTAATTAAATCACTGAATATTCATGTGTGTACTGACATGAATATTCATATCACCAACACACAAAGTAAAGAATGTACACTGAAATGGCCGGAATGGCTGTTATTAGTAAACAAAGATCACACTGACATGATTTTCTTCAAGACATGAGCTTTTAGGATACTCTTATGTTACAGGAGAGGTATTGCCTCAACCGAGACTTTACTAGACTTTACTAGTGAGCAACTGTTGGTGTGTGCTATGTATGGGTGAGCAAGGGAAGGTATACTACAACTTCTTGTTAACTCAAACAGTAAAGCTGCTTCTTACACACCTCAGTTCTCTTAGGTGACAGATGTTTTGCAATGCAATATACAGACCTGTTTATGGATTTGTGGAAGTATCTCTCGACCTCTTGGGGTGGGATAACTGGGGGGGGGGAGGAAAAAAGCATGAGGAAGGGGGAGAAAGAAAAAAGAAAAAAATATGAACAGAGCTGGAGCAAGACCTCAAAAATAGGGACAGCTTTTTGAACACAGTTCGAAGTAAAATGAAAGGAAAAAAGGATGGAAAAAAAAAAGAGAAAGGAGAAGGAGGAAGGGGGGGGGGAGAAAAAAAGAGAAAACTTGTTTTGGAGGCTGATAAAGTTACAGGTTTTACATTGGCAAAGATTCTTTGGGGGTATGAAGTCAAAAATTTGAGTCTTCGACATTGTTTTCAACTTCAATCTTTAATATTTGGGCACTGATTTGTTAAGAGAAAAAAGGAGCCAAGAGTCTAGAGCTGTGATCTGGACAATTTCTGAAAATCTGCACAGTTGAGAGATATATCCCATTCACTCTAAACTCGCTAGGCAAGTAATTTACAGGTACAATCAGTTAATAAAGAGCATATTATTTTTTCTCTGCATTTTAACTGTGTCAGAATGAATGAAATTAAAGACACAAATATATACGGGTCAGA
The DNA here is from genome assembly GCF_019279795.1 of Protopterus annectens. Lineage (NCBI taxonomy): Eukaryota > Metazoa > Chordata > Ceratodontiformes > Protopteridae > Protopterus > Protopterus annectens. Next base: position 1,589,709,445 of record NC_056731.1, on the reverse strand, counting down.
GCAGGGTTAACCACTCACTTCGGCAATGAAGGCACTCTGAACCAATAACAAATGTAAATGATAGAGCTGCGTTAAATTACATAGGAATATAGTTTTTTTATATTTTTAAATAAGAAGAGTAATGTGTTACCTTCTATAGACAATTAATATTTAGCTTTAACTTTATTATTTCTGTAACTGAACCCATACAGTTAACTGTTTTTGTTACAAAAATATCTTGTATATGAATTATTAACTTTGAGAAACATATAACTTGAAAAATTATCTGTCTTATAAGGGATTAATAAATCTTTGAGCACCCATTTAATGACAAATGGAATATATGATGTTCAATTATATCAATAAGTAAGAAGTATAACCACTGCATATATGATGTTACACAGGAGCTTGTATACCTGTTAGCCATCGCTTATTTCCATGCCCATTTTCCCTTTTGAACATAACATAGTTGTTTTGTGCACTTTGAGCAGTCTCATTAGATTATAATAATTAGACATGTTCTGTCTGATGAATTACTTATAATGAGCTATAAATACAACTCAAATGAGTGTTGTTGCATATCAAATACTACTTGGCAGCACATAACAGTTACCTTGCACTGAAAATAGACCAAACTCAAGAAAGAGGAAAAACAGAAGAAAAGGTGGGAAAAAACTTGATGATACTAAGACAAAAATAATACAAAAAGATATAATCTGTTCTTTAACCATTTCCAATTTGCTGTATCCCCAATATGTGCTAATGACAGATAAGTGCAATTGATTATGTGGGTAATTTATGAAATGTACGCTGACTGCAAACAGAAATAAATTGTGAACATTGTTAATCCTTTCTTTTTTTTTTTGCTATGCATTCTTTAGATTTGCTGAATGTATACACTATAGTCACTATGGGCAAATATAGACGATTGTTCGGTATTATGGAGGTCACATCAAAGCCGACACAACACAGACTTAATAATACATAATAAAGCCTTGTATAGATAAATATTGTATATTCAGATGCTTTCTATTGATATTATGTAATATTTGCATAGAAATTACATTCTAGTTATGCATAAAATTTACATTATTGTTAAATAATGAGGCAATTGAAACCCATTTATATAAAGATTATAATACATTATTATAAATACTTTAAGGAATAGAAATAAATACTGTTTAATCCATTTAATTTAAAGAGGAAACGTGTATATTGAGAGTTATTTTTAAAATATGTAACATCTTTTATCTTTATCTTATTTCTTTTATTTTTATTATCCAAATACATTTATGGAATGATGGAGGGGAATTAATTCTGCTTCTACTGTTGGACAGTATGATTGGGATACAGTCTCTATTTAAGTCTGCAGTTTTCTCCAAGTGAGGACTGAAAATTAAAGCAATTTTATGTTTAATACTTTATATAATATTTCATTTTTGTCTGGTGTCTACAAATATGCATATCCAATTTGTATATATTAATGCTACATCCAATCGACATACATAATAACAAGCATTATTCATATTAATATAAGATGTTTTTAAATGTTTAATCAAAATGTTTATTGAACTGTAAGATGACAAATGTAAACTGTATTTCTATTAACTAATATTTAAAACTACTCTCTTCTCAGGTGATATTTATTCAGGAAACTGACTAGTTAATAAATGACACAGATAGGCTTAATAATAAATACTACAAAGGTGGTTCACATTATGATCAGAAAAGAAGATGTGTTGTCATTTTGTGGAAAAACACTATGCCAGTACCAAATATAGTAAATGCTTATAGAGATGAAAAAGGAATGTTTTGTTTAGTCACTTTAGAAATGAATGGGAAGTTTTATACTTTAATTAATATTTATTGGATACCTGGAATAGGTGTTAAAATAGTTAAAATACATCTTCAACAGGTTGTTCATCAATCAAAAGGTGGTATAATTTTGGCAGGAGATTTTTAACTGTATATTAAATTAAAAATATACTAATGCAAAAGGAAAACACAGAATATCAGCCACAACCAAAGTTTTAATAAATGTAATTGATTTATTTAATATCAAAGATATTAATAAATATGCAGTCTCAGATTCACTATTTTTCATGCATTTCTCAAGCAGATATGGAACACAAGCAAGAATTGATAGATTTTATGTTTCCAATGATTTAATTACCAGTCTAGATAAAGTTAGTCACAAGTCCGCTTTTTGATCATAATGCCATGACATTTGAAATACTTTTAAAACATAACAAAAATGTTCACATTAATAGACTACCAGCATATATAACCAACCTAGAAGATTTCAAAGAATTTTTTCATAAGGAGATACAAACATACATGGAATTTAATAATACTAAAGATGCATCTGAAATTTATATATATAGGATGCGGTAAAATCCTACTTAAATGTTAAAATCAAATATTGATATGCATTAAAGAAAAAAACAATTGGATAAGGAACTACTTGAAATACAAAGGAAAATTGATAAATTAAAACTAGAGTCAAAACGGCAATAATATCTCAATGAAAGAAATGAATAAACTAAAAAGTAAATACATAAATATTCTAAACCATAAAATTAAAATAGATTTAGAAAAGATAAAATTAACACACTACCGTATAAACCCTAAGTCAATGCATAAAATAGCATCCAGAACAAAAATGATAGTTAAAACAAATTAAATCAAGGAATTATACTCAGTTGATAAAAAAGAAAAAAGTCACTGCAATAGAAGATATCTTAAGAGAGTTTAAAACTTATTTTAGAAAAATTAATAAAACTAACCCAGTACTGGATTAACAAGATGTAATCAAAACCTTTATTAGGAAATACATTAAAAATAGTTTGACAAATGAACAATTAAAATTAATATATAGACCCATATTAATGTTAGAACTTAAAAATCAAATAAATAAATTAAAACCTGATAAAGCACCAGGTAATGATGGCATCATATCAGAACTCTATAAGCTTATGCCTAAGGAAGCATTAAATATCTAACCATGTTTTTCAGTTAGTAAAAGATTCATCAATATTTCCACCTTCATGGAAATACACACTCATATCTTCAATCTTAGAAGCAGATAAAGACCCAGTAGAATGCACCTCTTACAGACTGATACCATTATTAAATGCTGACTACAAAATATTAATGCATATATTAGCATCTAGAATTCAACAATTTCTTCCATACTTAAAAATGATTAAACTGGATTCATAAAAAAATAGAAACACTTATGACAACATCAAAAGAATACTAACTATAATTGAGTATTCAAATACTATAAAAGATTATTTAACCTTAATAAGTTTATATATCAACAGTGCTTTTGATACAGTTAATTGGAAACATCTACTACTAGTCCTACAAGAATGCAATTTTTCAAAGGGTTTTCTGCAGCTTCTAAGTATCCTACATGAAAATTCCTTAGCATATGTTAAAATAGGTTCTTATATCTCAGAATCAATTATAATTACTAAAGGAACAAAATAAAAGATTTCCATTGTTGCCTTTACTCTTCTCTTTGGTAATGGAACCATCTGCAAATTACATAAGATTGAAAACAGATATCAAAGGAATACAAATAAGCAGCAATTTAAATTCAGAAATACTTCTGTTTGCTGATGATGTACTTTTAACATTAAATGATAACAAAAATTAACTTAATTCCTTATTTGAGGCTATAGAAAATTTTCAGTCTAAATCTGGTCTTAATGAAAACAAAACAAGAATTATATGTATAAATTCTAATACAGATGGCATGGAAGAAAGATTTTCTAAATATATTGTACAAGATGATAAAATATTTAGGAATATTTCTCACTAAAAACATTAAAGACATAATAAATATAAATTATACGAATGATTTAGAAAATATTAAAAACCTTATAAATAAATGGAACAGATATTTACCTTTGAAGAGAGACTATCAATAACAAAAATGATAATATTCCCAAAAATGGTATATATAATACAATCATTAGCATTCCCCACTCCAAAGCAGTACATCAGAGAATGTAATACTCTAATGCTTAGATTTCTTTGGCATCCCAACAAACCTAGATTGACTCTTAGTCATCATTTAAGAAGTTGGAATTATGGGGGAACAGGTTTTCCTATTTTAGAATTACATTCTTTATCCACTATTATAAAGACAATTACTTTATGGGCAAATTATTACATTGCCAAATGGGAAGAAATACAGGAGAATATTTCTTTAAAATCTAACCATCTAATATATGCACGTCATAATAAGATAATTAATAACTTTCTTTGGCTATTAAAAGATTATTTATTGGAAAATCAAAATCAACGAATAAATTCTTCTTACATTTTCATTATATTGGTTGATTTTTGAAATTATATATATAAAAATCCAGAATATACAGCTTGGCTATTCTTAATGTTCTCTATAGCTTTTATACAAAATAACATAAACATTTTTAATATAACTACAATGTCTGCTTTTAAAGAAAAAAATCTATTATTTTGGCATCAGTTGATGGAAAAAGAAAAGTTACATTCTCTAGATTTCATTTTAGAAAAAAAAACATTTTTGATAATGGAATGTGGTTAGATATTCAAAATTATAGACATTCAATAGAGAAAAGAGTACATCTAATGCAATCATCAATAAAAATCAGTTCTGTAATGTATAGACTGATATAACAAAATATTACAGAAAAATGACTTGTATCTAAAACCTGTAAGATAATTAAGAATAATTCAGAATATTGTAAGGAAAATTATTAGGATTATTTCAAATCCATTTACAATTATAATGCAAATGAGGATAAAAAAACAAATGATGTTATCATCCTCTTAACAAACCACTTCATCTTTAAAATGGAAGCTATTTTCTTGGAAATGTATGCATAAAGCTTTCATTACTCCACACAAAATTAAGCTAATGTCTAAAAAAATGTTGGATGTTGGAGATGTAAGGTGAACATCAAGGCAGATTGGCAGTATATGACATGAATGTATTATAACAAAACCATTTTGGAATGATATCAATTCTTTTTACAGGCACTATTCACTGACAATTTTGAACTGAATAAATCATTAATCTTATTTAATACTCCAATCCCATCATGAGTGAACAAAATAAATCATCCTCTTCTTTGGAGTCTCCTGTCAACTGCAAGGAAAGTGATCACTAAAAACTGGAAAAGTGAATCGACCCCATGATATTCTTCTCAATTGTCCAAATTTTTGCAGAATGTCCAGATTTTTGCATCATATTTTGGCCTACTTCTCATAAAATGTGTGGTTTTCTGTCAAATCACTGAGGATTGAAATAACTAAACATCACACATTCGAGGTTCAGACTTCATTTCCTGCAGAAAATGCACCCTAAGACAAATGCTGTTATTCTAGCAACTTTCTAAGCCTATAAGAGCAATATTTAAAATATGCTAAATCACACTAACTACCCCACCCTGAAATTAAAATTCTTTACTTTACAGAAGCCCTTAAAACCCTGGCTAATTCCAATCCACCCCACACCCCCATCCCAAACACATACCATCATTTACCCACCCCAATCACATACAATACAAAAATCAAAACCTACAACCATCACTTCTTCATCTCTTCAAAAATTAAACCCTTGCTAAGCTTCTTCAAAAAAAAGTCTTGCCTATCCCCCTTATGCGACAACAAGTATCTCATCTAACATAAAGCTACTTTCCCTTTATAGACTATCTCATCTATCTTCCCCTTACAATGATCTAGGACCATCTAACTCCCCTTACTACTACCTATTGCATCATCTACCCTTAAAAGGAGGGAAACATCTAAATGTATTTTCTACTTTACACCTAACTCTTTATTACTGATGCTACAAGTGGCTAATTATTTACTTACTTAAGTTACTCAACTACATTATTTGCTGCTACATCTTCTTTATCACATTTCACAGTACATCCGCAACCCTTCTATCCTTCTTCGACTCTATATACAAGAATACAACTCTAACATGGTCTTATTCTCTTCTGACAACTTATTTATAAAAGGCTCATTCTCTTAATCCCCAAGCCATACAATGGTTAAAGTAATACCTGGAAAAATGACACAGCAAACAGCACTTCTCTTAATCCAGACTCTCACAACATCAAAACTTCCTCAGTAGTCTTTGGCAGAACAGTCTATCTCACTACCTTCCAGTTTATCAGCACTCCACTTCAACATTCACTCCTTCCCCTACTCATCCAGCCCTACAACAACTTACAACATGACTCCACCCAATATGCAATACCCTACCCCACTCCATTCCCTCACCACATACAGCCAACATACATGTCTCTCCAACAAACTATTTTATTCCTCTCTCTCTTAAAACCTAAAAAAAAAAATGTTTCAGACTTTTCAACACTAACTCACAAATCAGCCACTCCTTTCTTCTACTAACAACTCCACAACCCACAAACAACCCACTACCTTTCTTACACTCTATACCTATCTTCCCAGGTCTATCAACCCGCTCTACAATTTTGATGAACACATAAATCTCACCATTAAGTCTGTTAATAACAGAAAACTTGGCTCACTTACAGAATAAAAACTTCCTTAAAAAAAAAACTAAACTCTACAGAGGAACAAAAAAAACTCCTCTCCACCCTCAGTTTACCTTCCTTATACCCTCTGTTATATACACCAATCTATCACTTTCACTAATAAAACAATATTTATATTCCAATTCCATATGTTATCATAGCATAACTAGATAAATCACAAGTTTGTCTCATCAACACTCAACTTTAAAACTAGAACTGCAAAAACACTAGTGGCTTTATACTCTTAGAAATAACAAAAAAGATTCTACACCTCCTAATCTACACCCTAACAACACCCTATCTAACAACATCTTATTTAATCCTTAATACTATTACAATAATCTACCTACATTACGCTTCATCAGTCAAGCTAGTTTTATCCTAAAAGCTGGTGATAATAAGCGCTGGTGATTCTCTTATCAACTTCCTGCTGCTAAGTCTGGAATATTCTCTCCCATATTCTTACTTACCATTAATTTCTTTTTCTTTCAAAAACATCTGAAAAAACACTCTGAAAGCACACTTTTGTCCTTTTTAACCCCCATTGATATCTTCTTCTCCATTCTTAAATCTTAACCTACACCCTACACCTGTATCCTCTACTCTACCTCCTACTCTACTCTTATAAGAATAATTTATTTATCCCTTTATCTAATTATTAATTAATTGCTCATCTAACTCTTTGTAAAAAAAAAAAAAAAAAAAAAAAAAAAATTTTTTTTTTTTTTTGTATATAGAAATGCTTATCAATTTAATTATAGTATTGCCTATTTTGAATTCTGTAGAATTCTTAACTAGTTTAATTCACTTTTTTTGAGTTTTTTCCCCCCGGCGGCCTCTACTGAAATGGATATATATATACATAACTAGCAGCGTCAACAAATGTAAAATAAAAATAAAATAAAATAAAAATAAAATGTCCCTATTTTTGGGCCTTTGTCCCCCATTATGTTAGGCTTTGTCCAGATTTCTTGTACTATGAGATTGAGAGGTATGGCCCATCACCAAAATAATTTCTCAATATTGCAACCAAAGTTTGTCATCTAGAACTACTGTCAATCAAGGAAAGAACTTCAAAAATCAGCACTTCTTATAATTTGTGGATGAAATGTAAGAAACTGTTAAATAAGTAGACATTGATCAATTCAAATGGAAGATAGCTTCATATACTACATGACTTTTTCAATCCTTTTACCTTATGCAGACAGCATGTAAACAGTTGTATGTGTTTTTTAATTGTTGCTACCTGATTTTGTTTATCTTTTCAATGTCTACATACATATATATATATATATATATATATATATATATATATATATATATATATATGGGTCTACCTGACAACGCCGAAAGCTGACAACGCCGATGATGAGAACACCGACACCAGAAGATTGAAAACTGAGATGACCGACGGATGAAAACCCCGATGCTGAGAACACCGACATGTGAAAAGGCTGTGTAAGTATGCGGTAGTGACGGACGTTAGGGTTAGGATGCGAGTAAGGTAAGTGTGTGATATTGACGGACTCTAGGGATAGGGGTGGGTTAAGTGAGTTAGGGTTAAGGCGCGGGTTAGGTGAGTGTGCGATAGTGGCAGTCTTTATGGTTAGAGATGGGTTAAGTGAGTTAGGGTTAGGGCGCGGGTTAGGTGAGTGTGCGATAGTGACAGTCTTTAGGGTTAGGGCGGGTTAAGTGAGTTAGGGTTAGGGCGCGGGTTAGGTTAGTGTGCGATAGTGACAGTCTTTACGGTTGGGGCAAGTTAAGTGAGTTAGGGTTAGGGTGCGGGTTAGGTGAGTGTGCGATAGTGACGGACCTTAGGGTTAGGGTTTGGGTTAAGGTTATAGATAGTTGTGTATGTAAGATTTAATGTGGGTTTGTAAGGATTCTGGTGTGCTTGTGTTGTGTGTGTGCTTTTTGGACAGGGGATTTGTTTTGTTTATTGATTGTCGAGATTGTGGTGTGTCGGGCATGTGAGGTTTCGTGTTTGTGAACTTTCGGTTATGTGGTGTCGGTGATTTAGTTGTCGGTGTTGTAGTGCGTCAGTGTTGTCAGGTAGACCCATATATATATATATATATATATATATATATATATATATATATATATATATAGTAATGTTACATTTTGTTATTTTACTACAAATCTTAATAAAAAACATTACAAAACTAGTAGGATGTATAAAATACTGCATGGTAGCATAAGAATCAATCAGAAGAGGTTAGAAGGGTTTGAGAAAGGAGATCAGAAAGACAAATTACAAATGAAAAATGGAAAGAAATCTGTTGGGTTCCCAAATACGCAAGAAAGTCCAGATGTTTTAGGATTTTTGCAAGGAGGTGTTTGTAAAGGCATTTTTATACCTCAAGTACACTTCAGAGGACTTTTCCACAGGTAGACAGCAAATGTTTGAGATGTGATAGGGAAGATGGAGGAAACTGGGAGCATGTTTTTTGGAGAATGTAACAAGTTGGAAGATTTCAAAATACCCTACTGACTATTTTGACAGAAATGCTAAGTGAACAAATAGTATCTAAGGAAATTATTTTTTAGATGTGATGCAGGATCTGAATTGTTTAGACATAGCAAGATTTTTAGTAAGTTTAATGTTACTGACTGCCAAAACAGCAATTACTACAGAATGGAAATTAAAATCTAAAGAAATGGTAAAGGAAGTTTTGAATGCTGTAAAAGAGATAAACAAACTGGATGCAGGATCTTTAGAAAAGGGAATGGTCTAATCCCATAGAAATAAATGGACTTTTTGTAACAACACATGCATAACAACGTTCAGGAGGAGGAGGAGTGAGGTTTAAAGGAATGCAGGAATTGAGAATTTTATGTAACACTGGGTGAATGATAACTGCTAACAAGAAAAAAAAAATATATATATATATATATATATATATATATATATATATATATATATATATATATATATATATATATACATACACATATATATATATATATATATATATATATATATATATATATATATTGCATACTGCACAATACTAATAAAAACTGTTATGTTTGGTTTTCCTTTCTGTTAATGTATGTCAAATCTTGCTGCAACTTAGAATGTAGTGAAAAAAATGGTCCGATGGAACAATAAAGTACAGAGCAACATGTTACACCTCCATTAACTTCCTCCCATCATTAAAATATGAATGGTGTTTTCTCTGTCTTTATATATCTATTTTGCTGCTGTCATTTTCCTATGACATTCCATTCAATGGAAAATACAGAATGTGCTGTTAATGAAAAAAACACAGTGAGTATCTAGAGCTTTTAACCACAAAATGATACAGATCAACACACGTACGTGGTGGCTTAACTTGGTTATATAGACACTATTAAAAAATAACAAGTCACCTTTCTGGTTAATGTAAAAAATAGCAGTTCTCAATGCTCTCCAAGTTGGCTGCTTTAGCATATCAAAAGACATTAACCCAAATGTTATGGCCTATTCTCTCTAGCTTACTATCTTCTACTACGCAACACTGGTAAAACATACAGTACTGTCTGATATACTGCAATTTTAAGCTGTGTTAGTCTTTTTTCACTTTAACTTGAGACTATATCCATTGTTAACTGCATTGTCCTTGAAACAAATGACTCATTCTGAACTACTGCATAAATAGTGTTAACTGCTCTACCTGACATTCTGTCTTGTAAAACCACAGTAAAATCATGTCATATTATGTTATACTTAATAACTTTAAAGCCTATTGTTAAACTGAAGTTTAGTACAGAGGAATGCAGAAGTAAGGGTGCAGAAAATAGGACACCTGTCATACAGATCAACGTGTGACAACCACTAAAAGCTTAAAAAAAAGCTTGACAGATTACAAGCTGCTAGTTAAGTAATTGCAAGACAGTATGCAAATTGCATGTCCTTTTTTTGTTAACTTACATTACGAATATTATGATTATTTTTGTGTGCAACACCTTTCTTGAATTATCACTTGTAACACAGGCAAACTTATATTTATATAAAAGTTTGTTTGTTTGTTGGTCTTTTGGCTTTTCCCGGTTAGGAGTCGCCACAGCAGAACTCCGGTCCACTAATGATTGGCAGTAGATTTTCATGAACGCCGAGGTGCCAGCCCGACGTTCAACCTTCAACGAAAGCATGCCCATTTACCCATGTCTTTCGAACGCCCACCCAACTGCGGGGAGGACATGCAGACTCCACACAGAAGGTGCTCCCAGCACTCCAGCCGAGAATCGAACAGGAAAACCTCTTGCTGTGATGCAACAACACTAAGTAATCACACCATATTAAGAAGTTCACATTTACAAACATTATACATATCTTGTTATATACCATATAATCTAAGCAACATTACATAAATGACTCAGTTCCTGCTTTTTCCTTAAACCTCTTTCTGCCTCCAATTTTTTTCCGCTTGTATTATTCCCACAATATCCATTTTTTCTATGTAATTTACTCCTAACCTTTTCTAAAGATCCTGCTTCCTCTTCCTATGTTACAACATGAAGTACGTCACGTATAGTTGGTTTAGATTCTGATTTCCATTTTCTAATAATTTTTTTTTAGCAGCTACCAGAATCAAACTTAACAAGCCCTTGCTGTGTCTAGGCAATTCAAATCCTATATCCCATCTCAAAAAAAAAAAATTCCTCAGTAACACTCATTTGCTCAGCCAGGCTTCCTGACAGAACACTCTGTAGGGAATTTTTAAAGTCTACAATACTCATTACAGTCCCAGAACATATGTTCACAGTTACCTCTTTCTTTCTTATCTCACCTCCGTTTGCCATCTACCTGAGGAAAAAATCTTTGTGGAGACTGCTTGGGGTCTAAAAGTATCTATGCAAATACTTCCAAGCAGAAATCCCAAATCTTCTAGATTTTTGCATATATAGGAGCCATGCATATGTCCTCCCATTGTTTCTTTGTGAACTGCATATCTAATCTCTCATCCCAATCTTTTCTAATCTCTTCTAATTCCTATAGTATTTGTGCAGTATTTTATATGCCTTACTAATCATCCCTTCTTTAACAGCAGCTTCTGTTTTAGATTCATGTATGTACTTTGGAAACAACACAGCTCTACGTCTCTAGTCGTAATAGATGTGTTGTTTCCAAAGTACATTCTAACTGTGAATCAAAAGGAGTAGTACACCTTGTGACGTGTGAAAAATGTGAAGGTTTTTATGTGGGGAAGACAGAGAGATGTTTAAGGAGAAGAATTTATGAACATCTATATGACATAAAAAATGTAATAACAGAAATGCTTTATTCAAACATATAGAGAATTGTGGGCAAGCAACCTACAAGTTATTTGTATTAGATGAGGTTCAAAGAGATGTCAGAGGGGGACCATGGGAGACACAATTAGAATACCGGGAAGTATATTGGCAGTTGATTTTAGAAGCCAATAGATGGCCTGGGTTAAATGACATGGTGTCCTTGGCACCAGTTTTGAAATTACAAGCTGCTAAAGTGTAAGTTTTGCACATGTATTATCAGCAATTTTTAATACACACACACACACAGTGTTTTGATGTGTATTTATTACACAAATTCCCCTTATTCAATTTTGTCACTAACATTTTAATTTCAGAGGGTGTTTTTTATTTTATGTAATACATATTTATTCTATGTACATGCACACATTCATATATTTATATTTATTTATATGTTTGTTTTATCTTTATGTTCTACTGTATTAGATTAAATGTATCAGGATTTACAAAAAAAAAAAAAAAAAAGTTTTAAAAGGTTCTAGCATTTTATCTTATGTATAAATATGTACTTGCAAACTAAACATACTTGTATCAAATGGTTTGGGGCAGCACCCTAATTGTCTTTCATAATTGAAGTTCATTGGTATTAATCAAGCAATTAGCAAGGATGAGCTGTGGTATATATTGTTGAATTTGCAAATTTTATGTGTTTCCTGTGTTTCAAATAAATTTTGGACGGGTTGAATGGCTATCCAGGTGCTTACTTCTTTTGTTTACTTTAATTTTATCCCACTCACGAGCTATAACTACTCGAGTACTTTCTTTCTTCCTTAATAACACCTGGATAATTTCCACTACCCATTCCTTAAATTCCTCTCTTTTTAACAGGTAGGTGGGGAAGCACCAGTGTCTCATGTTTACTTCATTACCCTGTATTTTTATCTCAGTAATTATTAGTGTATGATCTGAAATATTTATTGGATGCGTATCAAATTTCTCAATTAAATGCACACGTTCCTCAGAAATATATGTCAAGTCTAGTCCAGTTATTGTGCATTGGAGAATACTGTGTAAATTCTCTCAGAGTTCCTATTACTGAAATCACATCTTTCATACCAAATATTTCAGAAATCTCTTTAAAAATCTACTCTCTTTTGTTATAGTTTCCCTTCTAGGCCCCCAAGATACATCCTCATTGTTGCAAATCAAATTCCAGTCCCCACCTCTAAGTAATATTCCCTGCTTAAAGTTGATTATTTCTCCCAAAATAATTTTAATGCTCCAAAACACCAGTTTTAGGTGGAATATAAAGACATGCCAGAGTAATCCTCTTCCCTTGCCAGTAACCTATGGTTACTATAAATCTGCCATTATTATCTACTCTTTCTATCACTACTGGAACTCCTCTAGCAATTAATATAAGTACTCTTCTTTTTCTTTGTCCCTGATATTCTGCAGCATATTCATCCTGAAATTATTTTGTTCTCAAATTCACATGCTCATTTTATCCCAAATGTGTCTCCTGTAATATTGCTATTTGCAATTTGCATTTCTTAATATAATTAAATATTCCTTCCTTTTTGTCTACATGTGTGAGACATATCACTTTCCAAGAAAACATGGAAAGTCTTGCCATTATGGTAACATGTTGTTATCCTCAACTGTTATATATGGCAACTTTTTTAAATGTCTTTTTCAAGCTTTTGTAATACATGCATGCATTTACGTTTGAAAGGTTAAGCCTTTATAATTTTTTTCTTATCAACATTGGAACCTATGTCACATTCTATATGACTTTTTGTTTAAAGAAAAAAACTAAAAAAAGAAAAAAAAACACATCCCCTGAACACCCCCATAACCTGTTAACCTAATACAAACACACATAACAAAGCACAACATCAAATAATGAAGTTTATCCCTACTAGCAGGAACATTTGTGCCAAATAAGCAGCTGCTAAAGCAGACCCTAATTAACAATAAACTGAAGTTATCCATGCTAAGACACATGTTATTGCTTGTGCTTCTACTTACAATAATTGGTGTCTGCTCTTTTTTATCATTATCCCACATGTGAAAACAACTTAAATAATTTCAGAAATCATTAAATTCAATCCTTGACCCGCGGTAGTGGTGCTGCGGTAGTGTTGTCTCCTCACAACAAGACGTTCTCCCGTTCGATTCTCAGCTAGAGCGTCCTCTGTGTGGAGGCATGCGTGAATGGGCGTGCCTTCGTTGAAGGTTGTGCATCAGGGCTGGTAACTCGGCACGTAAAAATCCACTACCAAACATTAGCGGACCGGAGATCCGCTGTGGCGACCCCTAACCGGGATAAGCCGAAAGACACAACATTAACTTCAATACTTGAAGAAACCAGTGTTTTGTCTTTTAATGCCCTATTATCAGCTTGCCTCCATGGAAAAGTAAGAAAAAAAGAAAAATGTAGTCCTCTGTTGTTGCCTGAAAGACAAGCTGAGATATTTATTGCTAAAGAAAAACTTTTCATTATATTCAGAGTTCTCATGTTTACTTGTTTCCACATAAAATGTATTATTAGATTAAGCCAGAAGGGTCTTAATCCGACATTCACCTATGCAAAAGTAAGAGAAAACATATCAGACATACATATATTATGATTTGTATACTTTTATATTACACCTCACCCCACTACAACAACCCACGACTGCAGCCTATTAACTTAATCATACTTTTGTCTTGCTTTTCATCCCTTTTTACACTGTAATGCCTACATTTCTTAATATCAAAAAAGAAAAAAGAAAGAAAAGGAAGAAAACTAAAAATAAAAAATAGCCTCTGTTTACTTTAATAATTTTATCACACACAAGAACAACTAAAAATACTTTACTATAAAATATGCAATTTATATTGTGAAAAGTTTCATAAAATACGGTTAAGAAAAAAAATGTTTTACTTACCGTTACCTATTTTCTTCTTTCTCACCCCTCAGAGTCCTTCCACACATTAATAACATGAAGTGAGGCAAATGCATTTCAGTTCCTCACAAATTTAACAAAGTCAACAAATGTCCACTCTTTCCACTTATTCTTATACAGCTGTGGTTCACAAACATAATTAGTGCTTTCCAGTCTCACATTTGTTCACTAATTCCGTGTTTTCGTGTTTCTGGTCTTCTTCCTGTTCATTGCCATCTCCTAATTCCACATTCTGGTTCAATTCACAGTACTGTTAATTCCTCTGATTAACTCCTGTGCTTTTCTCTGTCTCTCAAGCATTTTTCTTTGGAACAGTGGAAAATGTTTCACTGGCAAAGTCTCTTTGTGTGCTTTATTATCAAAGGAATGAGAAGCAGAGTTCCCTTCTACTTGATGGCTCATTTTATGTTGGACATACTTTTGCATTTCCTCCTTAGCCTGTTCTGCATCAAGCAAATGAATTTGATCCTCCAGAAAAAAATATTCTGAAGACAGATACAGCAGCTTGAATCTCATGTCTGTCTTGCGACTTTCCCTGACTACTGGCAAATAATAATTTTCCACAAACACTCTGCTGTCTCCTACTTTAAATATTTTGTTTTTTTGCCACTGTTTTGTCAGGATCAACTCTTTCTGCTGCTAGACTTGCATCTTTACTAATAAAGGTCTCCCCTGCTTTCTTGTGGCCAGATTAGGAGCATACACACTGTGTGCCCTTTCAATTAACAGTTCTTGCTGTGGAATACCAGTCCAGTTGCTTATTTGTGCCTTCGTAAAATTAATACAGTCTGTTCCATCTAGTTTCTTTGGTACAGCAGAACATCTCAGATTTCTCTGTGTGCTGTGTTCTCTAATTATTCCACCTTCTCAAACATCTCTTCTTGAGCAGTCTCATACTCAAGCCACCCTTTCTTCATTTCAACCTCTGATTTTTGCATCTGAATAACTGTTTAAAGCTTCTTCTATTTTTTCCAGCCTTTTGTTATTTGAGGTGATATATCCTTCAGTGTTTCATTTATTTTAAACAGGTCTGAGCACATTTGACTTATTTTCCCCTACATTACTGGAAGCCACGTCTTGCAACAAAGCTTGAGCTTGAACTGGTTTATGTGATCATCCACAAGATTCTTCCCAGTCAGTGTTTCTCTTCACCTTTTCTAGATGATTTTCTTTCAAGCTCTCTTAGTTTCTTCTTTGCAAGTACTCACGCAGTGTACCTGCTAGGCAATAGCTGAATTTTGCTCAAGATGACAGTATTACTGGCTGCTGTTTCTCAGCCTTTGTTTTCACACTGGGAGAGCTGAAGTTAAGCTGTTGATCAGTGTTTAGCCATCTTGGAAGTCCTTATATTATGACTAGTTAATTGAAATCTTGGAAGTTGTCAAAAGTTTTTTTAGACATTCACAGATAGGGGTGCCAACCAAGGTTCTGAATTTCCTTGCTACATCTTTTGCACAGAGTGATAACACCCACTTGCCAGGCATATTTTATCCTGCACCTTTAGGCTCGATTCTCTTAATCTCTCTGCTTATCAAATGCATAACTTCGAGAAAGTCTTTCTTAACAAATAATCTAAGTTTTACATTACAATTAAATTTTAACTTGGTAAAAGTTGAAAGCTTAGTAGCTTGGCAGTTTGATATACAGCAGCAACAACCACACTCCCCAAAATGTTATTTGCTACTTAGAGGTTTTTTTCTTACTATGGATTTGCAAACTGTGTCACATTGAGAAAAATCCTTGAATACAAGTACAGTTTTGCTCTTTGTACATCTACCAGAATTACACTTCATATTAACTTTACAGCACACTATTTAGCTGGCATGTAACAAACAGCATTACCAGATGTGTTGACAGTCAGCAAAGAATGGATTGGTTTACATTCAAAAAATGCTAAGTTGCACAGATTTAGACCATTAATCAGCAAATAAAGCATTTGATGAGGTATAATCATCACTGATGGTGTTGGTAACAAATGCACTGCTATGGATACAATGATACAGAACAATTCAAGCACTGAAAAGCAGAGATAAAATACATCACAGTCTGTAAAGCATACTTTTCCATTCTAATACTAATTGTCATTTCAATAATCTTTCAAAAAAAAGAACAGCACAAATTTTCCAGTGTGGTTTACTTATAAAAAGTAAACTACTCACTCCTGAGGAATTCATTACCATCACTTCATCAAATATTTCATGCAGTTATAACTTTCCTAAAAAGCATTGTTACTGCCTTCTCAATGTGTCTGTTTTCGTCTTTAACATATGTGGAATACTATAAAACTTCTCCATATTCAAGATATGTGTAACATAACCACATACATTACACTACTGCTTCCAACCATCATTGTGTTAAAGTGTTAACATTTTAATTATAAATATAAACATTTACCTAGACTTATTCTTAAACTTAATATATTCATTAAGGTTTCATGGATGCATTGATAGTAATCTGTTACTTTCTTCTTCCTTTACTATTCTAATTCTATCATCCACGGTACTCCTGAAAACATCCCCTACCATCACTTCCTACTGTTACTTTCTTATTGTCCTGTGCAAATATTTGGCCTGATAAACTATTTGATAAATTCCATGGAATTTTTAACACTCACCACTAACTGAGGTCAGACAGGATCTCACTTTAACATGCCACTCAAATGATAGTAGCTCATCACTGCAGTACCCCTTCCCCACATGCTAAACTGCAGTGTTAGTACTTAAATACAAGAAACTGTTGCACAAACAGACCCCCCACCCTTCTGCTTTTCTCTCAGCAACAAACAAGAGTGTGCAACCTGCAGAGGCACTGAACCTGCATGTGGAGGAAATACAATCCTGGTATTTTTCCTGTGCCACCGATTGGGTGGATGAGTGGGAAGACAATATATATGACAGACAGAGCCAGCTTACAAGGAATTAGGAAGTGTTTTTCATCTTTTTTGGATACTGCACTTTCCATTCATGAATGCCGAAGAGCAGACTAGGGAAGCTGGAATCACTAAGGTGTGGGGGGGGTTTATGCTTATAGACAGATAACAGTCCGGACACTAGGGCAGGGAAGAGACCACCACTGTGTCAGAGAAGATTTTATTTTAACTCATGAAGACAGGCATACATTGCAAATGCAGCAAAGATCACCTGACTCTCTCACAGATACCTACATTTGTCACAGGAGTCCAATGTGAGCATCAAGTCAACATGGAGAGACCTTTAGGATACAATAGGGCTTTATATTATTAAATGTAAGGAAATAACAAAGCACTTTGTTGATACAGGAACATCAAAAAAAGCAAAATAAGGCCTAGCTAAGAGCCAAGTAGACACGAGAGACACTTTTAACTGATGCTGTCAGATAAAGGGACGTTACAACAGAGACCACCAGACCAGTCATCAGATGACTGTACTTTACAGAGCAGACCACTACAGTGCCAGAAATTTGTGCCATGCTAAAGAGCATTACCAAATGTTAGGGGATATTGTCCTAGAGTTGGCTACATGGTGTGAAGTGTAACAAAAGGGAGTTAACAAATCTATTTGCAGGTCTTGTAAATGAACCCAGGGTGCTGTACATTTCGCTTTGTGATCACTGATGTTGCATACCTAAACAATTCATACTACTTTTCTAATTTGCTGACAATGGATGCAATTTACTGAAGAATCAGGCTATCAATACCTCTTAACAATACTCTGGATTGCTATTCTAATCTACCATATACTTTTAAAAGTGTTACTCTGCACTTTTACAGCACAAATAGAACACTATTTCCTGATGGAAGCCCAACAGTTTCCAGCAAATATTAAAATTTATAAGCTGATAAGAAGCTCTATCCACTAGTCAAGGGTTCAAGTCCCTCATTCTCCACTTGCAAACACTGTGATTCTGGGCATATCATTTAACATATCTAATAGGTTAGCTGGGAAACATCACGAATAAATATATAACAAAATAAACATAAGCATGAATGCTCGGACAGCCAAGCCTGTCACCAAAGATAACCCAATTAGCCACTGCTGTAGGAGAATAGCGGAGTTCCATCAGACTTTAGTATGAACCATGCTGAAAACAGAAGCAGATAAACCACATGGCAGCATAAAGGAAACTGTGCATCAGTAAGAGTATGCAATGTTTCTTGGGTTAAGTGTAATGAACTACTGTGTGATTCATTTGCATCCTGTATTTCATTCACACTTACACCTCAAGCCTCATACCCTGCAAGTCACCCAGATGTTGTGCTCTATGTCTGCTTCTATACATAAGCACCTTCCCATCCATTTGTAAGCACTTAACGTCACCTATGTACCAAGCTATAAACAGCTGTGCAGAAGATAATATGACATACTACAGTTTTTTTAAACCTTAGCCTTACATTTTCATGAGGTCCTTCTGAGGAAAGCCCCATATAGAAGGAATAATGTGACTGCTACAGATGCTATGCCATCCACCCACCAACCCAACAGGCCCCAAATTATGCTGTAGAATAACTTAGCTTATTATGGAACCAGCAGAGAGACCATAAAGTCATACATAAAGTCATAATCTACTATACCAAGCAATCATTAATGATTTTCGACATACACAAAAGCATTTCCTCACAATCAGAACTTGAAAATAAAAGACCAGGGGGTTAACATTATCCATGAAGATGAGCAGGAACGACATTGAGGAGTGTCCTTTGATTAGCAACTACCATTCACTCGTGCATACAGATCACAAAGCACACAAAGTCCTACAACAATTAAAATGCACTTACATAGTCCCATTACCAAATTCAGAAACATGAAGGGCTACAGGAACTGGAATTCTAATTTTACCTAGAATACAAAACTCTACAAACTGCAACAAATGAACAGGAGCAGCCTTAAGTCAACTGGTACCCTAGGCAAAAGGGCTCCATGGCACCCCCTGCCCACACCACCCGGCGCCCCTATCCTGGTCTACCTCTACACCAAATAAATATTGGAAACGTGCCCCTACTAGAGCGATGCCCTAGGCAGGCACCTAGGTGGTCTGTGCCTAAGGCCGGCTATACAAATAAAACATGCTGCTTCATTTCTTTAGGTGATACAAGGCAGCACATTGCTCAGTACTACAAAAACTAAACTTGCTTCCAGTTATTGCCAGAGCAACCTTAAACCTGAATTGTCTAACTTCTGAACTACTGTACTGTAGTCACTACCCTCCCCTAACCACAGCAGTACACAAAAAATCCATATCTTACTCCCTTAGATGACCAAGTGCAGACACACTCATTTTTAAAACTTCCTTTTAATGAATTGCAAGGAGAAAATCCTTTGACCAAAATTGCTATTTTAGCAAGAAAAGTGAGACATAGCAGATATTAAAGACTGCCCAGTATTCAGACAAAAGTTGCTAGACCATGCAAGAGAAGAATATAATTGTAACGGGTAAAATATAGAAATGGTTGTAACTTAAGTATAGGAAATAGAAGTCATACCTTCGTGAAATATCCTATTGCTAAAACTGCTCTGATTACAACACTACAAATGTCATCACAGCCTGCATAATACATGTAAATACTGTACTTTGTGAGTATGAAATATTCCATTGGTAAAACTGCTCTGATGCTGTGCAAATCTCATCACAGCCTGTATAATGCATGTAAATACTGGACTTTATGAGTAAGTATATGTACAGTGAAACATATGTAAATATTGCATGTTATGTGCAAACATCTGTACAATATATACTAACTATATATGCAAACTTCTTTGTACTTACTGTAAGACATCTTTCTACTGTATCCTTAATGTATTTTGTACTAGTGAAACAAAACTTCTGTTATTTAGAAAACTTCTTTGGGCTACACACTTAAGGTATTTGTAAGAATGACTCTTAATGCTCATAGCTTCTTTGTACTGTATTATTAAGGGGTCCCTATTAGATCAACAAAAAATCAATATCTCGAATGGCTGACAATTCGAAAATGCCGTTCTTCAAAATCGCTATTGTGAGATTGCAGTACAGTGAAGATCTGAAAACTTGCCCTTTCCTCACTGTAGTCTGATCTCATAGTCGGTATATATAATTAGTGGGAGGTGTGGGGGGAGCAGACACCCACAATACCTATTTCGAAGAATGGCATTTTTGACTTTTCAGCCATTTGAGATTTTAAATTTTCATTCATATAATAGGGAGCCTTATTAAGACATAAGTTACAATGAAGCCGAATGCTCAAAGTAATATGCAACAATGTATAAAGTACTAACATACACATCACTGCTAAATGGCTGGGGTTATGACTGAAGAGGGTCATTAGACTACTTCTCTACCCAGTTAACAATGTTAAAATAAATAAATAAACTATTAATAGTTGAATAATAAAGGGTCACATTAAATGTCAATTTGAGGCACAGAAACTGAGCCAAGCGTAGTGAAGTATATGCACCAGTAAGGAAACCTGACTTATAACACTCTGTAGTGTGAAAGACTATAAGCATATAATCCACAATTAGGTTCATGGAGCTTCACCCAACTCTTTGGTGCAACCAAATACAGAAATATGCAACCAAAGATAAAAAGAGTTATGTACTTACCATAACTTGGAATCTGTGCTATCCAGTGTCATTATTCATTATGGATGGGTCTTGGATCCGACCTCGGATCTAAGCCGGCAAAGTGAGCAACAGCTCCTCAGCTCAAGCTTCTCTCCTCCCATGACCTCCTTTTACCTATAATCCTCAGATCGAGTTTGTTAGATAAATATCCAGACAGTGACACTGTCCACACCCAGGAACATCAGAACCAAACACTCCATTACTCCAAGAATCCCCTGGTCACCAGAAGGAAGAGGGAATGGAGGGTGGGAATGTGATGAATAATGACGGGTCTATATCACATTGTTGAATTGTCATAAGTTCGAGTATGTAAATATCGAACCTGGAACTTCGAAACGCAAGAAGTTCAAACGCTCGTGATTTTTTTCCCAAGGAAAAAAATTGCTGTTCCGGCACACACAAAAAAAATGAACACTTCAAACTCTTTCTAACACCCCCCCCCCTCCCACACACACCCCTACTTAAATATACCAACTCCGAGATCGCACCACAGTGGAGGAAATAGTAAAGCCGCGGAAATGGCCTACCAAATTTTTTTCCCTGGGAAAAAATTTGGTTTTCCGTGGCTTTGCTATTTTGAGATTTCGAACTTCCCAGTTCGAAGTTTCGGCATTCGGACTTATGATATGGACACAATAATGACACTGGATAGTACAGATTCCAAGTTATGGTAAGTACATAACTCTTTATCTGATGTTACCTGTGTCATTATTGGTCACAGATAGGTCATAGTCCCCAGCTACCTCAAATCCTTGGAGGTCTCAAGGAAGGACCTGCCAGAGCACAGAAGAACCAAAAGAGGCTCTACCCCCAGATACCAAATCCAACTTGTAATGTGTTACAAATGTATGGGGGCTTGGCCAAGCGGCAGCAGCACAAAAGTCATCCAAGGACGTCCTGGACCAGAATGGCGAAGACGTAGCCACTGTCCTAGTAGAATGAGCTTTAATAGGTTTGGGAAGATTCCCTGTGATTGCTCTCGTAAATATCAACTATACAAGAAGCTATCCAATGAGAAATCGACAGTTTGGAAATGCCCCTGCTTCTCCTGGCCTGGCAGAAGGCTACAAAAAGCTGATCCTACTTTTGAAAATTCTCAGCCCTCTTTAAATAGAAACGTAACTGCCTATGGACATCCAGGCAATGTAGGTGATACTCCCCTTTGTTTGAAAAGTTGGGAAAAAAGACAGGGAGCAGGATAGACTGATTTAGGTTGGTTTCTGAAGCTACTTTTGGAATGAATGAATGAAGGACTGGTTCTAAGAGACCGCATCCTTGTGAAAAATCATGAAGGGAGGCTTTATGCAAAGAGCTTGCAAGTCAGAAACCCTCTTGGCGGAGGTAATGGCCACCAAAAAAGCTGTCTTCAAAGAGAGAAACTTAATATCACACTTTGCTGTAGGTTTGAAAGGAGGCTGTGTCAGGGACTGCAGCACCAAGGAAAGATACCAAAGAGGAGACGGATCTTTGAAGGGAGGCCTAAGCAAGAATACCTTTTTGAGAAAGGCCTTGCAGAGCCTGGAAGAAAACATGGGAGTATCACTTAGGTGAAAGTTGGAAATAGCTGCTAATTGCAGCTTAATTGTCAAGAATCTTGCCTCTTGTTGGAACAGAGGAGAAAGGAAATACAGAATGTCCAGAACCAGAGCAGAAAAAAGATCAATGTCCCTCTGACAAGCCCAAAGAGAGAACCTCTTCCATTTGCTGGAATAAACCTTTTTAGTGAATGGTTTCTGAGATACCAAAATAATATTATTCACCGGGGAAGGTAACTTGATTTGACTGACAATCATTGGAACTGGAGGCACCACACTGTCAGCCTCAGGGATGTCAAATCAGGCGGGGGAAGTCACAATGGATGGGAGATGAGACCCTGGACCAGATGCAATATCCAAAGTGGATATTGCAGATGAGACCAGAGGAGGGAGAACCACATTTGATGAGGTCAGAACGGGGCTATGAGGATGAGATGAGCCTTCAGGTGACGATCTTTCTGTAGAATGTAGAGAATTAGGGGCATTGGGGGATAGGTATAGAGGAATCCCGGCGGCAAATCCTGAATCAGAGCATCCCTGGGTGACTCCCCAGTGGGGGGAATCAAGGCAATGTGTCTGTTGCATTTGTGACTGGCTGGAGATGCAAACAGATCACAACATGGAGATCTTCATCAGTCAAAGATTTGGCTTGCCACTGACTGTTTCGGGGACCACTCATGGGGACTCAGGATAGACGTGCTGAGTTTATCTGCTAGCACACTGGAATCGCCAGGGATATGCATTGCAAGAAGAAAGCGCCCGGAGGCCATCGCCCATTCCCACACTCTCATGGCATCTCTGCGTAGTGGGTAAGATCATGTCCCCCCTTCCTTGTTGATGTACCAGACTACTGCCATGTGGTCTGTCTGAATTGCTACCATCCTGTGAGGAAGAATGTCCTGGAAAGCTTGCAACATTAGTAGGACCGCTCTCATCTCAAGGACGTTGATGTGCAACTTGGTCGCCGAGGGGGACCATGTGCCTTCCCTGAAAATCCCCCCCACTCCAACGGGGAGGCATCCATGGTCACAGTGGCTTGGGGCTGAGGTAGGCAAAAGGGTAGCCCTAGCAGAAGATCCTCGGATAGGAGCCACCAACTCAAGTGATGCCTGCAGACCCAAGATAGTTAGATTGGCTTCGATACTGGGTGAAGGTGAGCTAGGGTTCACTGAAGCACTCACATGTGATACCTGGTGAGGGGAACCAACTGAATAGCCGCCATTGATCCAAGGACTTGAAGAATGAGATGGGCAGGGACACTGTCCCGATCCAGTAGGAGGAGAACTTGCTCCCAGATCTACCCACACTGGGAAAGAGCTGCAGTCTCTGTCACGGTGTCCAGAAGAACTCTAATGAATTCCAGTTTCTGACATGGAGGAAGGTGTGATTTGGGAAAGCTGACGGCAATGCCCAGATCGTGAAATAGGCTTTGAGCGAAATCTGTAGCTAGAGAAAGAAGATGCTTTGTGGGGGCCATGAAGAGTGAATCGTCTAGGTATAGAAACACCTGAAAACCCTGCAGCCGGAGATGGGCTGCTACCACTGCCATACATTTGCTGAACACCTGAGGGGCTGAGATGAGACTAAAGGGCAGGGCTCTGAACTGATAATGAGTGGCCCCCAGTCAGAAGCGCAGAAATCTACGAGCACCTGTCTATTTTTATGTGATAATATGCATCCTTGAGATCTACTGAGCACATCAAATCATCCTTGAGCAGAAGCGGAAGGATGGACTGAACAGTGATCATCCAGAACTTCGACTTCTTGACCGATAAATTTAACTTGCTATGGTCCAGAATGGGATGCAGGCCTGCTCTTTTTTTGAGCATTAAAAAGAAGTGAGAGCAAGTACCAGAGCCTTGTTGTCCTGTAAGGACATTCTGGATGGCCCTTTTTTTGAAGGAGGTCTTGCACCTCTTTGAAAGCTAGCTCCCTTTGGTGAGGTGGGACTTCCAGGAGTGACTTCTGGATTGGAGGGGGGGTAATTGAAGGGTATAAGGTATCCCCTGGACACAATGTTTAGCACCCACTGGTCTGAGATAATAGCAGCCCAAGCCAGGTGGTGCAAGAAAATACGACCCCCGACTGCCTCCAGGGCAGGGCAGTCAGGCAGAGCTTCAGGAGCGCTGTGGAGGTTTCTCCGAGAAGGGTTCTCGGAAGCCCTGATTCTGCAGACCCCCTCTACCTCTGAGGTGACATCTGCCATCAAATCCCCTTCCCCGGCTGGAAGAAGAGGATTCCTTAGGAGCATTCTGGAAGGAAGACTGTGTCCTGTGGAACCATAGCTTTTTTTACTACCCCTCTGAGTCTTAGAGAAGGAACATTGGGGAGTAGAAATCGTGACCCCCCGCTGTGGACAAGGCCTTTTCCCTCCTGCTTACTGCGGGTCAAAGTTTCCTTTACCAAGGAACCAAAGAGAGTAGATTCATTGAACGGGGTACTGGTAAAGGATGCGTTAAAGTCCGCAAACCCACAAAGGCGAAGCCAGGCATGATGCCCAATAGAGATGCCTGTACCTGCCACTCATGAGATGACCTTGACTGCGTTCAAGATCAACCACATTGAGGCATTATCTACGAAAGTCAGTGTGGAGAGCTTCAGAGAAACCAATTTAAGGGTCTTCAGAGGCAGCAACTCCAAAAGGGAAGAGCAAAGTTCCGAAACCAAGTCTCTTTGCAGCTGTGTAAAGTGTGCCATGCAAATTGTAGTCCTCAGTCCGAACGTAGCTGAGGCATAAGCATACACTTGTTTCCCAAAATGGTCAGTTGCCCTAGACTCCTTATTAGGGGGATGGACCATAGAGCTCTGTTCTGGGAGCTCTTTCTTGGTGGCTGTGGCAACCACAATAGCGTCTACAGGGACACCTTTACTCCAGAATGGCTTGTCTTCGGGGGAACTGAGAAACCTATCCACCCTCTTGGGGATCAGTTCAACTGTGTCCAACTCCTTCCACACCCTGCTGGCAATGAGCTAGACTAACTCATCCAAGGGGGAGACAGCCAGGAGGAAGATAGGCCCACCCCCTATGCCTTCACAGAGGATGGGGTGGGGGAAGAACAACCACTCCGCTCTTTCAGGATCTCAAGTATGTCACCAAAGGACACCTCCTTGAACGGTAGTCTGGGGGACCCATCCCCTTCTTTGAAATCTGTGTCTTCCACGAGTGACTCTCGAGGGGAGTCTAGGTGCCTCCTCTTGCACGGCCTCTTCCAAGTTGGCTCCTCCACCTTCGGCTCTGGGGAGGACTCGGAGGAAGAGGGTAACCCTATGGGGATAATATCCTTCTGAAGGTGATCCTGGGGGGGGGGGGGCTGAACTCGGACTAATGATGCAAGCTGGCTTCTCAAAACAGAACTAGGCAGGGTTGGACCCAGAGCCAAGGAAGAGGCTGCTGACAAACCGGAGACAGTCCTCTCTATTGCCCGGAAGGCAGACAGACTGGACGATGCCCCACCCTCCTCCCCGCTGACGACTGACTGGGGTGGGAGGGGAGACCCTGGCACAGTAACGATGACCCCAGATGGTATCAGTCCTGCGCTATCCAGGGCAGAGGCCCCCAAGGGAAGAGAATGGTCCAAAACCTCCTGACCGGAACTCCCCCCAGTGGCCTCCAGGAATCTCTTGGGCCCAAGGCAAAGTCAGCCCCAATGGCAAGGGGGTTGAGCCAGCCAGGGACCCAGGCAGCGTGAGATTGGGGGCACTACCCCACACTGATGCCTCTCCTTAGGCAAGTTCGAATCCCAGGGTGCCAAATTCCCAGGAGTCGGACAGAAGGAGAGGAGATCAGAGGGGTGTGAAGTTTCCCTCGGGAAGTGGCTAGGGGATGGAAGCAAGCCTAGTTCCATTTGGGCTTTGAGAAAGCTCCTCATCATCTGGTCCATATCAGATGGGAACAAACACCTAGTAAACTGGGAGGAAACTGAAGAATGGCCTGAATGGGTAGAGTGTCTGCGGTCCCTAGAACAGGACCTGCTAGACTTCCTCGGATGCAAGGCTCTGGAAGTGGCCGAGCGATCAATAATGATAACTGGCTGCAAGGGAGATCTGAAGTCCTGGTCAGATCCAAGCATACAAGGGTCCCAGTGGACAGATTCAACGAGGTTGTCAGAGCTGAGAGGGAATTTGATCTGATCAGATCCGAGGACCTCCGAGTCTCCATAGAGTCGGGTCTGGCCAGGGGAGCCAAGGCTCTCAGAGCTGATGACCCTGGGGCCAATGCCCCTGAGGCTGGACTCAGATCTGGGACACATGGATCCGAGAGCCTAGGCTGTTTAGAAAGGGAGTTCCAAGAGGAAGAGGGCTTCCTTTTGGGATCCGATGGGGCTTTGCAGAGGGGCCCAAGACCAAGGGACCCCCTTTGGCCAGCATTTTATGCGGCAACTTATTCCTATGGTCTAGGAGAGCCCTGTGATTGAGCCCTGCACAAATATTACATTCAATCTCCAAATGGGGCTCTTCTAGACAGTAGATGCACTCCACATGCGTGTCGGCAAGAGCTAGTTTCCGACCACATGAGGAGCAACGTCTAAAGCCAGAGGGTTTGCCAGCCATAACAAAAAAAAAAAACACGACAAAAACGTCCAAACATGCACACACACAAAACACTCACACAAGCAGAAGAAAACGAAGGGAAAAGGGCAGGAAAAATCCTAACGGCCAGCGAAAAATTAACGGGGGGAGCAAAAACCTACTACTAACCATAAAAACTACTGAACACTAAAACCCCTACTATATAGAGGGAAAAAGGGATCGAAAGAGACAGAAAGAAACCCAAAAAAGTCACTTATGTGAACTACAGAGATTGAGCAACAGGGAACATGTCTGTTCACTAATCGCGGCAAACCAGATCTGAGGATTATGGGTAACAGGAAGTCATGAGAGGGGAGAAGCTCGAGCTCAGGAGCTGTCGCTAACTTTGCCAGCTCGGATCTGAGGTCGGATCCAAGACCCATCTGTGATCAATAATGACATGGATATCATCAGATACAGCATTTTAATGGAGGAAGCAGCAGCTGAAACCGGTTTTCTTAAGTGTCCTTGCTTGGGCTTAAAACAAATGTTTTTCTGTGACTCTGTAGAGTGCTGGATTTCTTTGGTTGTGAAACTTTATCAGCACAACTAGGCAACAAGCACAAACTAAGGAAGCAACACGACTCTGTAATGATGAGACCAAGTGTAGGTCTGGGAAGGGCATATAAACAGGTAAGGATAGAAAAAATCAAGGGGGCACCTTCCTTCTCTTGAACAAGACCTTTTGGTGACACTTGCCCATGTCCAGCATATTTTCCATCTAGCAAAAGAGGCATTATTTTACTTCATCTACCCTGTGAAGCAGAAAACATAACTTAAATTCATAGTTATGTGTCATACCTATGAGAAGACTGTATTTTCCATTAATTTTATTTCAAGAGGGGAGCTGGCAGCAGCCCTCTTAACACCCACCCCTTTTACAGCAAGCCCAGAGAAAGCCGCCCCACTCACAACACAATTAAATTAAACAGTTTGCCAAGCTGACTTATTGCGGACCTGTGTCCCAAGCCTTCAGTTCTTCATTATAAATGTCATGTAACTGACATGACTATCCTATTCTCAAATCAATTTTTTTTTTTTTGGGGGGGGGGGGGTTGTGCAAAATGATGCCTTGAAAGAGATAAACACAAAAGTAGGAGGCTGGCACAGAGCTGCCAAGATGATGTAAAGTTTAGCAGGAAAAGCCAAGAAAGAAGAAAATAGAGCCAGGCGTGTTCATTTGTACAACTGCTTGTGTGCGACCAGCCAGCTTTTCACCAAAGGTCCAAATGGCCGGTGTACAGGAAATTCCTCCCTTCCCTGTGTTGCTGTAACCCCAAAGTTGATATGTAAAAGTAGCAGGGGTGTGGGGTACTGCCTCATGCAAAAATGTTTTTTGTTATTTTTTTTTACACCCAAATACTGTTTGCATTTTGGTGATTTTGCTCGCTTGTGATCTCATTTGGGTGAGCCAACCATAAATGTCTTGAGCACTTGTCAGGAAGGTGAAGACAGTACCCTAAACCCATCAGCCTGGAGTGGGTAGAGATATATTACTCTCTCTCTCTCTCGTCTTTCGGCTTTTCCCGGTTAGGGGTCTCCACAGTGGAACTCCTGTCCGCTAATGATTGGCAGTAGATTTTTACGTGCTTGCTTGCCGGGCCTAACGCACAACCTTCAAAAAAGGAATGCCCATTCACGCATGTCGACACACAGAAGACGCTCTAACTGAGAATCGAACGTGCAAAGTCTAACTGTAGTATTTCAAAAAGAAAAAGCACAAGAAAGAGAACGAACATGCATTTTAGGCTGCAAAGGTAAACCAGAGGGCTACACTTAAAAGCAGCAAACGGATATATAATAAGGAAATATGTTGGAAGGTATTACTTTGGACAGACATGGTTCTAGGCAACCGCAGCACATTCAGAAATGATGCAGAATTTATCCCGTCATTTTTAAGTATGATTATGCAGCTTTGTTGGTGAAAATGGCAGTAAACAGTACAACGCATGAACAATATGATCAGAGCCAGTTAGCAGCCCTTCGAAGTTGCAGATATGTCTACACTTAAATTAGGTGCAGTTATTGCTGTGTGGGCAGAGCAGGCAGGCAATGACTGTTTGTGTTTTGCATTTTTCATCAATCAGCTCTACGTGATCTCTTGGGCACGATGCAAAACAAGTCTAATCTGTTGATTTTCCCATCAAAATGTTTTTAAATCACTACTGAGGAAAGAACTGTCATTATGTTGATGAATATAAATGAACTGTTGCTATGGGGATAGTCTCCACCAGAGGACTGTCAGATCAATCAGCTCAGTAATATTTAACAGCCCATTACTTAAATCCTAACTCAAGCCCTAAACCAAATTATAGTCTGCATTTAGAGAAGAAAAATGCACTGTCCTTTTTTTAAGTAGTGTCCATCACTATACTAACAATTATATTGACCAACAGTGTTGCTCTGGATACCTGCCAGCAAGCTAACCCAGAATATTAAATTATTAAATTATGTTAGAAACAGACGCACTGAATACTGATGTTTTTTTCCCTTTTAATGCTCTTAAACAGGAAAGATGGTATGATATAACATTTTGTGTATGTATTACAGAGGCACCTGGAAATAAACATTTAAAAAGATGTTTACTGCTGGAGCAAGGTATTGTACATGGACGTAAACACTCATTTAGCATACAGTATTTTAAATACCTACTTCCAGACAGTGTTTCAAAATACTACCTGAATAATGAACACCTTACCTGGTCTCACTGTGGCATTTAGGAGCTTTATTGCTGTTGTTGCTCGTGTATCTTTTAACTCACTAGATTTCTGCACATTCCTAAACTAGGCATTTATGTCCCCCTCTGTTGTAAACAATACTTAATATGTCACTCATTTAGATAAGGAATTTGTCCTGTGAATGACCTCTGCTTTTCGGTGCCAAGTAGTGTCACCACCTACTACTAATGTACTGCATTAACACCCATATAATGGCTCCCTTTGAAATGCTGGCATGCAAAATGCCAACTACCAACAAGCAGAAAAAAAGACCAAAAATGCAAGAGAAGAGCAAATATCAAACACTTCTTTTTTTGCAGGGAGCTTATACATACAACCCCCCCTAAACCAATATATATACCAACTCTTAGACAGCCATATCTCAGAGAAAAGAGATTATTTAGTGAAATGGCAGTCTCAGACGTAGTATATACAAACTCACTTTTAATGTCTCTGATGGACACAAACAGCCTGTAAATGGGTCATCTCCCAGGCCCCTACTTGTAAATGTTTCATCTCCCAGGCCCCTGCTTATACATATCAAGGATACCAGAACTTATCCCAGATTTGGGATGCATGGCTATCCTTAAAAAGGCCCTTGTGGTCATTAGCCTAGTAAACACCTATGAACCTATGATCCACCTATAACTGCAAAACACTCTCTCATTCCCCCTTTTTGGCAGTGGGGAACCACCAACCAATACTGTTTCCATCGTCCAGTCAATATTGAAAAGGTTTATTGTCATGACACCTCAACAACAACCAGCATCTGCAGCATTTCTAGCTCATCCTCATTTATTCTTATAGCCTTCCCACCTTGGAAATGTTTAGCTGCCACACTGCCCTCATCTGCAGAAATGGACCTAGTCCCACAAAGTGCTTCTGGCAGTACCCCTTAAAAGGCAGCCAAGTCCACATGATTCTGGGGGTCCTCAAAGTGTTACTTCCAGTTCTTGACAATGTCCGAACTGAAGGTCAACTTTTTTCACCTCTGGTAAGAACAGCTTGGACAATGCACTGCCTCCGAAACCTTTAGTCTATGAAATATTTGAAATAACCCTTCCGAGGCATCTGAAAGTAATTCTCCATGGCCTCACTGAATTCCTGTCAAACCTATACTTTCACTTTAGTAATTAATTGCTGTTGCCTTCTTGGCTTGTTCACATGCCAGTAAACTCTACACACAGACACACATAGATGCACACACACACACACACACACACACACACACACACACACACACACACACACACACACACACACACACACACACACACACACACACAAGCTCAAACACACTTACCTGCCAACATTGCACAAATAGCTCCTTTCACATGACATCCTCTCCAACGTGAGAGCCCACTAGTGGGTATTAGGGTTACCAGGGTATCAAACAATAGCTGCTTTTCAACCACAGTTCCTTGTCACCATTCATTTTATATTTATTTACTTTTATTTTATTAATTGCTAGCCAGGTACACTTACTAGACCCAATTTCATCTTTTTACTTACTTTTACTTTATTAAATGACTTATTCAGTCCCATGACTACAGGACAAAGGTCATCTCAACTACTGAGGTCTTTAAATTTATCTATTTATCCATTTATCTGACCTTCCATAGTAAATGGGAAAAACCTTTTCAAATGTGAAAGGTGAATTCTTTTCACACTGAAGCATCTGCTAGCAGCTCTCAAGACACCTTTACTTCATGTTTGGTTTCCTGAGTCTGTCCAATTGCCCCATACATCTCAGTCAACTCACCACAAGCTGATGACCAAATGATAGCTCAATACCTCCAATATTCAGAACATAAGGCTTCAGTCAGTATGTTTATGAGCAGCCCTGTGTCCCAGCACAGTTTTGCTATGTAAAATCCATAGCCAGCATAAAGGTTCAGTAATAATCTGCCAGCTTCAACAGAGTACACGGACTAAGCCCTGACTACAGCACAGGCAAAACAAGTTTGATTAATGCTTTGGGCACTTGATGGAGCTAGCTGTAGAGAATGAGAACACTCTTCCTTTGGTAGGATATGGTAGAACAGGACACAGACTGCCACAATCCTCAGAGAAGAGGTGGTGTTACGTAAGTGTCATGGGGTGGGCTTTTGGCCCACCAAGCCACTGTGTGGTGGCACTCCTCACTAGCAAGCCCAGAGAAGTGTGCACTTGCAGGGGTTTTGGGCCCATTCAGTGATGTGAGTAGCCCCCCACCCCACCCATGCAAACCCACTTCTTCCAATCATGCTCCTATAGTATCTCCATCAGACCATAACTGAGAGCTGCTCT
Source organism: Protopterus annectens (assembly GCF_019279795.1). Lineage (NCBI taxonomy): Eukaryota > Metazoa > Chordata > Ceratodontiformes > Protopteridae > Protopterus > Protopterus annectens. Next base: position 1,589,677,050 of record NC_056731.1, on the reverse strand, counting down.
TTTATTAATAGAACTAAAAAATCAGTATGTAGTATTGAATCAAACACCACTACCAGTGTCCAAGAAGATGAAATCTCCAAACATTCTGCAGCTCACAGATGAACTGAGGTGACCCTCTCATCTGAATACATGCTCCAACTACACTCCACATAGATGTGGGTGTGGCAATCTCCTCATACCTGACTGAGTCCGCTCCCAACAACTGATGCTTAAGTCAGGGCAACATCACCAATACTGGCAAGTCTGCTTTCAGATGCAATCCTATTACATACATGTAAGACAATGTAAAAGTAAGAAAGTTGCATCTAAATTTCAACCTCCTGCATAATGTCCCAACAACCAACTTCCATTGCAAGACACTAATCCATTGTAATTCACTCCCCTCCTTCTTATTAACTAACTAGCATGTCTTATGACTCCACCTTCCTCTTGTGGGCGATAAGCCTACATGGTGGCTCCATTCAGTTTTTTTCAGGCAGAGTACGATTTGGCTATATGGGCTACTCAGTCACCAGGTCCTCATCAGTGAACATCACCCAAAGGTCCTGCCCCACCAATGGGTCCAATTATCCGGTGGTCGGGGTGAGACGCTATCACTGTTTTTAAAAGCCATTACATTTTAAGGATTATTCTTTCTCTGGTTCTTTCTCATGGACCAATTTGTCAAGGGAGACTCTACCAATGGCACAAAGCTTCAGACAACAAAGCTTTGGAGATCACAGAGGCATGCAAACCCTGCACAGCAGTAAGACCATGAATCCATGACAATCCATGTACTTCCATATTGAGATTAGTGTCCACATGCTTGAAGTTAAATCAAATAGCTGCTGTGGGTGGAGGACTACATGAAGGGGTGTGTGTTCTGTCAACTCCTGTTTGTGATTCTCAAGAATAAGAATTCAAGTGGTAAATGATGTTAGCACAGTACCTTATCCAGTCTAGAGACATGTGGGTTGCACTTTTGTTGTATGAAGATGATGTAACCCTCATGACCACAAGTGACCAGGATCTCTGGTATGCACTGGAACACTTTGATGATGAAGATAAAACAGGATCAGCACATCCAAATATGAAGTCATGGTTCTTTCAAAGAAATTACAGGCTGCTTTTGGGAGGTGAAAGGGAACCAGCTAAGCCAAGTGATAGAGTTTAAGGCTTGCTCACAAGTGATGACAGAAGGAATCTGGAGACAGACCAGGGGGTGGATGTATGAGCAGCAGTACAACAGATGCTGTACCAAACTGTGATGGTGAAATGAGAGTCAAGTCCTAAGACAAAGTGCTCAATATACCACAATTTATGCTCCACTCTCATGTATGAAAATAGACTTGGGTAGTGACCAAAATGAAGACACTGCAGATGCAAATATCTGAAATAAAGACTTTATAGGGCTGCTGAGTTCACTCTGTGTTACTGACAGATGGGTTGGGCAATCCGGGAATATCTTGGAGAAAAGCTGTTGCTCCTGTGGGCTAACAGGAGTCAACCAAGTTGGTGTGGGTACCTACTGAAGATGTATCTCCTGGAGAATCCCTGTGAGAGTTGTATATTAATCATGGTCTACTGGGAAGAGGCTTCAGATAAATGGCGTAGATGGGGAGGCAGGCCCAGAGGGGAAGTCCACCCTGGGCAGCACTTTTGAGACTGTCACATTTACCAGTTTAATTTAAAAAAACTGTTTTTTTAAGGGTGTTCTTTTTTAAGAATGGTCCCATTGCATGCATCGTGTCTGTGCATGTGCGTGCACTGTCGCACAGACATACTGCTGCCAATGAATGGAATTTTGCTGCTTCAGGTAAGGGAATTGTTGCTGTGTGTTCAATTCAGAATTTGTGCTGCTGCAATTGCTGTGTGTTCAATTCAAAATTGCTGCTGCTTCATTTGGTGTGTGTGTGTGTGTGTGTGTGTGTGTGTGTGTGTGTGTGTGTGTGTGCTCAAATGTCCAGAGTTTCACAGAATATCAGAATGTTTGGCTCACATGCTTGGTCTGTTCTTCTTAAAATGTGTGGTTTCCTAGCAAATCAGTGAGAACTGAATTCACTAAATAATGATAGCCATTTAAGTTTCAGTCTTCCCATCTTTCAGGAAATGCATGGTGACACAAAATATTTTATTCTAGCAACTTTTGACGATTATACAAGCAGTATTTAAAATGTGTCCCTGGTTTGGGGCCTTTGTCCCCCCCCCCTTTGGGGCCTTTGCCCCCCCCCCAATAAATTTTGGCTTTTTCCAGATTTCTTGTGCGGCAGAGTTTAGAGCTATAGTTGAGTGTCAAGTGGATTTTATAAGGAGCTGAGAGCTTCAGGGGAAGAGAAGTTTAGTGCTGCATATGCCAAGCATGTTTGCACTGTTAGTACCACAATAGGTAGCATACTTGCTTTTGATGCAGAAGGCTGTGGGTTCTACTCCTACAGTATGTAGATGGATTGCTGATGCTGTATTGCATTGTACTTTAAAGGGGGTGGATGCTGTAGTCCTAAGAATGTCCTCCTTTGGAGAAGATACCTAGTAGCTATGAACCTGTTATCAGTTTGCCATCCATTCCCTACTGCAATATTACTAGCTTATCATTTTTTTAATGCAACATAGGGTAATTTATTCTTCAAGTGCAAAAGGCACTTTATTTGTTGATGAAACAATAAAATATAAAGTTGTTTGCCAGCAGCAACCTCTTTATTAGTTAAAGATCTCTCTAATGTGGAATTAATTAGATGACTTTTACTTCTGCAGAGATTGTGCATATTTAATGATGTTAGAGGATTGTAACGGCAGACGTTTCAGTAGACTTTTAAGATGGAAATGTTCTCAATTGCGCAGTTTTGTCATTATTGGTTCATACATTTTGTTTCATTGCTGACTGGAAAAATGCTCAAAACAATAAATTTAAAACACGTTCTAACAATTGTGCTGTATTATATAAGGGATATAATTTAATACAATCAGGAAGGTGAATCAAGGGGCCTATGATTTGAAAACAAATGAATAGATAACTCCCAAAAGCTAGAGGTGGTCTGTCACAAAACAGTCAATATTGGCAGAAAAAAGAAAATCCACCCAAGGATGGCCAATCAACGAAGTCCACAAATATTCCAATTAAAATGTAGTCCTTTAATACGAATAAAACTTCGACTTGAAATAAAATGAAAAATAAAAAAGCTCAAAACTGTCCCATGAAGATATCCGATAAGCGCTTTCGACTGTTGTCTTCCTCAGATCGTATCAAACACTAGGGACTTCCACTTCTTTTAATATGTGGAATTCTATACTGTTTGACCAATCACCATTGATGAATACTTGGCAACATCCAATCCTATCTTGTTATCTCAAGATTAATTTGCATGTAATCAACTCTATGCTTCTGTTTCCCGCCTTTATTAAGTATGTAAATTAGATGTTTCAGTCCTTCATTTTGATTGGCTATATATTGTGTTATTGATGATAATGTGAGCAAAATGAGTATTACTCTTCCATTTTCCTTTTATTCTCAAAACCAATAACAGGTGGCGCTGTTCTAAATGATGTAATATCTATAAGTAAATAGAAGCATTCATAAACACTCCAAGTACCAAATCCTCGAAGGAATTTGTGAACACAACTTTCCATTCACCACAATGCCATGCAGGTATGATGGATCCCCACCTGCATAATCAAAATAATGATAAGCAATCAGTATAATATCCTTTAACAATGGCCAGAACAAATTTGGCCTTAATCAGGTAAAATTCACTTGTTGTTACTATCATCAGACAAAAATCAAATTACAGGTTTTGACATATGGATGGAGCAGTGGTTTTGTTGTTATATACTTCTTCTGTTCTTAAATATGAAAGTAACTTTTATCATTATATTATCTTCATTCCTTAATATAAGGATGTATTCCTTTAATTAATAAAGATATGAAGAATATGGTGTTGGCCAATAAACGGGCAATAAAATTTCCTTTGACAAAAGCTGAAAAATTGCCTTGGTCTCAGTCAGATAACGCTCACATAGTATTGTCTTTGTCAGTTGGTTTTAAAGTTGTAAATTTGTCAGTGAAATATAGATGGCACAGTGGATTAATTACACTTTACATCTTCTGTTCTTTAAAACAGGTTTAAGGGGGACTATGCTATTTAAATCAGGGGGTTGATCTGCCCTCAGGTTAATAATCCATTTTGTTTCTTTCAGCTCTGTCAAAGTCTCAATGTCCCCTTTGCATGGACCAGAGAAAGCTCTATCAATGACTTTAAATAGAAACTTGTGATTTTTATTAATAACAACATGTTGTGCCAACGCATTATGTATTTCCTTGTTCTTAATATCCAGTTGATGTGTCTGTACCCTTCTTTTGAAGCATTGGTTAGTTTTTCCTATGTAGAATGATGTACAAACCTCACAGGTAGCTAGATATACAACATCCGAGGTTTTACATGTTGCTTTGATGTTGAAAATGTAGTCTTTCCCTGTAACCGGATGCGTAAAGTGGTTGCTGTCATCTGTCACACAACAGATATTACAATTCCCAGACTTTATTGTTCCTTTCCATCCTATTATTGTATTTGGTGTCTGGATGTTAGTACATAATAATCTTTTCATATTTTTCTTGTTTTTGAAACAAAATCTAGGTCTCTCTCCAACTATGGATTTTAGATGTGGATCTTGTGTAAGCACTGGCCAAAATTGATTAATTATCTTAGTAATCTGAGCATTATCTGAACTATATGTTAGAGATAATCTCACAGAGGTATCATTTGATGCAACATGATTTTGTCTTATGTTTCCATTGGATTGTAGATCTTTCTCCTTATAGCCACGGGCCTTCAAGTTGTTACGCAAAAGATTTCTTTAATTCTATTTTCTTCTCGATTGCAATGTTTGTGGATCCTATTTGTTTCATTCTTCATGATGTTCTTAGTTACATGTCTCGGATGCATGCTACTTCTATGTAAGTAATGATTTCTCCAAGTATTCTTTCTATATAAATCAAAATTCAGGAAACCTTGATCACTCAAACTGATACTATCATCTAGAAAATTGATGTTGGATCTAGAATATTCAGAAGTGAATGTAAAATACGAAGTAGTTTGATCCAAGTATGTATGAAATCTCGTACATTGTTCTCCATCTCCTTTCCATAGGATAAACAAATCATCTACAAATCGACAGTACAATAAGATGTGTTTTTTCCACGGATTATTCCTACTAAGAAGAAAGTATTGTTCCCAACCTACTAGGACTAAATTGGAATAACTATTTGCACAGGGGGTGCCCATCGCAACCCCCCCATTTTTGTAAATAACAGCTATTGCCATAAGTAAAGTAGTTGTTTTCCAATATTAGTTCCAGCATATCACAAATAGTTCTGGTTTCACTGGCTGAGATCTTACTGATAAGTACTTGTCTCACTGTCTCAATACCAATGTCATTTGGAATACTAGTAAAAAGACTGTTTATATCTAGAGTTGTCAGTAATAGATCTTCTTTATCAACTACATCATTCATAGCACCATTCATTTTTTCCAGAAAGTCATCATTATCCCTTAACACAGAAGTGAAGGAGCTTAAGATCTGTTTCAATTCCTTCTCTACGTATAGGAATAAGTTTTCAGTAGCCCATCACGTCCTGAAATAATTGGACGTAGGGGAGGGTCTGTTAAATTCTTATGTATTTTTGGCAGAACATTGATGATTGGAATAGTTGGTTTAGGAATGACTAATAACTCATATAAATCCATTTCTATTTGTCTATGTAATACCATATCTTTTAAATATGAACTGATCCTGTTAATTGCTTTAGTTATTTCAAAATGAGAAACTTCAATGTAAGTTTTGGAATCCTGTAACATCGTCAGCATTTTGTTCAAATACCATGACATGTCCAGCATCACTACTGCACCTCCTTTATCAGCTGGTCTAAGTGAGATCAAATGGTTATGTTGTAAATTTGAGATAGCTGTTTTTTCCTCAAAAGTGACATTACAATAATGTCTAATACCTGGATCTGATCTCAATTTCTCAACTTCATTAGTGCAAAGTCTTACAAATAGATCTACTGCTGGATGTCCAACTGGAACAAAAGTGCTCGGTTTCCTCAGTATAGTCCTATCTGTTGTTTGAGTTCCAAAAATGTGCTTTAGGGTGACTTTTCGTCCGAAATATTTCATATCCAGGACAAATTCATCTAAAGATGATCTAAATGAAGGAATAAATGTTAAACCTTTTTGTAAAACTGAGAGTTCTGATGGTGTAATATCATGTTTGGAAAGGTTAACTACCAATGATTCCTCTCCGTAAATGGTTTCTTCCTTTTTCGGTCTTGACTTGGTAGCCATTGTCCTCTGAACTGATGTTGTTTCAAAAAAATTGGTAAGGTGGTATTAGGTGGTAGATGAGAACCATTTCTCTTAGGTATGGTTCCTGTAGCTGATACTCCTGAAATATCACTATTATTATCATTATTTATTACAGCTTCTTGATTATCCTGTGGTAATAATGTATTTCGTTGTTCTTCATCTGGCATGGTGTTAGAACTGGAACTACTATCCATAGGCAAATTTTTTATCTTGTTGGTTATCAACTGTGGTCTCTGTTCATTTGATGTACCTTCTTTGGGCCATTCAAAGATTCTTCCTTGTTTAAAATCATTAACATTTCTGTTAAGTTTTTTTTATTTTCTGTTCTTTAATCTTAGATTGATATATATTAAGATTAAATTATAATGTCTCTAACTTCTTAATTTGTTGACTGGATAATGTCATTAACTCTAATTCACTTTGTTTATCCTTTATTATCTGAGCAATCCTCTCTTCGTCTGGTTTAAAGTAATCCAATAGTAATCTTATATATTTAAAGCTGGTTTCTATGTTTATTGCTTGCCAGCTTGCCAAAAGTCCTGGGAGTTGAGTGCCATAGCTGGGCATGCATTTAACTCGCATTCCCCTTGGGATAACTTGATAGTGTATGCATGCTTCCAAATGGTATCTCTGCCACATTAATCTTTTTTAGTTTAAATGCCACAGATTCGACTTCTTGAAAGATGGTATCAAAACCAGCATTATTGCATTCTTCACCAGCTTCATCCAATATAATGGGTCCTTATTATCAAAATGAAGATTCAACAGTGGATTCACAAAGTTACCAGTCTCTTCAGGGTTAGATCCATGTAAAAAATCCAAGCTGGCATGGTTAGACCTTGTTCTATTCATGTTGTCATTAGCCATAAGCGATTAGAGAAAAAAAAACAACTTACAAATGAATAGATAACTCCCAAACGCTAGAGGTGGTCTGTCACAAAAACAGTCAATATTGGCAGAAAAAAGACAGAAAATCCACCCAAGGATGGCCAATCAACGTCCACAAATATTCCAATTAAAATGTGGTCCTTTAATACGAATAAAACTTCGACTTGAAATAAAATGAAAAATAAAAAAGCTCAAAACTGTCCCTTGAAGATATCCGATAAGCGCTTTTGACTGTTGTCTTCCTCAGATCGTATAAAACACTAGGGACTTCCATTTCCTTTTATATGTGGAATTCTATACTGTTTGACCAATCACCATTGATGAATATTTGGCAACATCCAATCCTATCTTGTTATCTCATGATTAATTTGCATGTAATCAACTCTGTGCTTCTGTTTCCCGCTTTTATTAAGTATGTAAATTAGATGTTCCAGTCCTTCATTTTGATTGGATGTATATTGTGTTATTGATGATAATGTGAGCAAAATGAGTATTACTCTTCCATTTTCCTTTTATTCTTGAAACCAATAACAGATGGCGCTGTTCTAAATGATGTAATATCCATAAGTAAATAGAAGCATTCATAAACACTCCAAGTACCAAATCCTCGAAGGAATTCGTGAACACAACTTTCCATTCACCACAATGCCATGCAGGTATGATGGATCCCCATATGCATAATCAAAATAATGATAAGCAATCAGTATAATATCCTTTAACAATGGCCAGAACAAATTTGGCCTTAATCAGGTAAAATTCACTTGTTGTTACTATCATCAGAAAACAATCAAATTACAGGTTTGTCATATAGATGGCGCAGTGGTTTTGTTGTTATATACTTCTTCTGTTCTTAAATATGAAAGTAACTTTTATCATTATATTCTCTTCATTCCTTAATATAAGGATGTATTCCTTTTATTAATAAAGATATGAAGAATATGGTGTTGGCCAAAAAACGGGCAATAAAATGTCCTTTGACAAAAGCTGAAAAATTGCCTTGGTCTCAGTCAGATAATGCTCACATAGTATTGTCTTTGTCAGTTGGTTTTAAAGTTGTAAATTTGTCAGTGAAATATAGATGGCACAGTTGATTAATTAAACTTTGCATCTTCTGTTCTTTAAAACAGGTTTAAGGGGGACTATGCTATTTAAACCAGGGGGTTGATCTGCCCTCAGGTTAATAATTCATTTTGTTTCTTTCAGCTCTGTCAAAGTCTCAATGTCCCCTTTGCATGGACCAGAGAAAGCTCTATCAATGACTTTAAATAGAAAAGAAGATTCCTGTAACAAAGGTCCAAACCTAAAGACAAGTCAGTCAACAAACAGCTCATCTAAACAAAATAACCTCAGTAAATATATGTCCATATCAACAGAATACACAAACAAAATGCAGCTCATCAAATCACATAAACCCAATACACATCATCCAAAATACCACACCAAAATGAAATATACAAATATGGATGCAGCAAATGGATGCAACCATTCACACAAACCTAAAGACACAAAATGTACCAAAGATGGTATCTACAATTGCAGCATAACTAACACTTCAACAACTAAACAATGCACATACAAGGAGCTCAAATAAAACAAAAAAATAACAAAACCTTCATTGGCACCCCAACATGGGGCAGAACCAGCCCAGATTTAGAGTAAGCAGGAAAAAACTAAGCATCTGAGAGAAAATGCACCTGAACTCCAAGTGGCTAAGTAGAACCATGTAGCAGTAGCCACTGAGGATGGAAGTAACTAAAAAGTAGGAGGAAATGCCTGATGAGGTCTAACTGCTAAAAGCAAAGTGCCATGATAGTAATAAAAGAAAGCAATGCAAAAATCCAATCTGAGTAATGATAGGCTGTTTATGGAAAGGGGTCATTACCCAGCACAAAGCAAAGAAAACTTGCACTGCTGAGGCAAATCTGAGGAGCAAGCTCAAAAAACATGAGATAAGTTTGTTATGACTCAAGACAAAAATTCAAGTCCAAATGCTTAGATCACTTTGCTATGATTTTCTTGTCAAGCAATAAAATGTTTTTCTGGTTTACAATATATTGGTGTGTGAAAGCACCCTTTAAGCAAAAACAAAAATTTAAGTAGGCCTAATATTGTGAAAAATTAAAGGCAATTCAATAGCCAAGGGAGCAGAATTCCTAAAGTGACAAAAGAGGTAATGCAAGGGAACTTTAGGAAGAACATTAGAACAGCTTTAAATTCAGGCAAAGCTGCAGTTCCAAAAAACTGTAAAATAGAAAGATCAGCTGCAAAATTAGGAAGTTAATCGTAGAGTCTTATATTCATATTTAATGGATTGGGGTTGCAAGAGTAGGAAGCAAAAACAAAGGGTCTTCAACACTAAAATTGTCAAAATCTAGTGAAGGCAGTCTGCACAACAATGACAACTATACAAGAGCTGAACAAACCTTGTCCAATAACAAATCTTAAACAAGAAGTGAAGTCCTTTGCAGATAGCAATGAAATTCCAGAGTAGCTGCAAAATTTGATAAAACAAAAGCTGAAATAATTGATGCTTAACATATTAAAAGCACTTCATCCTTGAGCTCAACAAACTGCACTTGAATAACTAATTGAGGCTGTAACAAATTTAAAACAGCATACTGTTATTTGAGTTAGGTGAAGCTGGTCTCAAAAAAATACATCAAGTTCCATTGTCCTCAGAGAGACCATTCTCTGGAATCAAAACTTCTGGCCTCTGAGGCACAGAGCAGACTCTCTTTCAAGTGGGGTCCTGGCTGGTGCTGTCCAGTCAAATCTGAGCTAATTCAAATCATCCTTTTTGGCTCCTTCCTGTCTAGACTTCTCAAAACATTGTTGGGAGGAGAGGTCCGAGGCCAAAGGCATACAGATGGAGCATCGGCAGCCATGGAAAAGAGCTGACCTTCAAGAATTTGTGAACTGATGCAAAGGTGTAAAAACTGGAGAGCTCCTTGTTTAGTGGAGAAAGAAAACCTATTCACTGTCAATTTCTGTTTCAACACGCTTTGTTGGTTTCTACTACAAAGATCCATTTTGACTGAGTGAAGATCACTCTAATTTCTGCTGTCCACATCTGAGAAGGATTTCTGATTGAAATACATGACCTTCTGGGATCCACTTTCTGAACTACATGGAGATCCAGTTGACACTCTATGTTTCTAGGGGGAGAGGATCATGATGGTAAAAACTTGCTTGTCTGTGTAGGCAGTAACCTTGCATTTGTCCAGTAGAAAACTCACCTTTAAAGCGAAGAAGAGTCTCTTGAATGAATTATGTTAGAATGACCAAGCAATTGCTTGACAATGTTATGTTGTAGATGTTGGTTTGCCTGCACTGGAACTTAACTATGTAGAAGCTTTCCATGCAAATGAGCTTGGCAACTGTACGGTAATAAAACTAGAAATCTGACCTGTTAGAGTCACAGCCACTAGATGTTTTAGCCATCTGGTATTCCTCTGCTCAATTACTACTATCCCCTTAGAGGGCAAGGTTCGTTGAGTGTGAAGATGTATGTCTGGCTGGCAGAGTCCAGTCCTTTGAAGGGATATGGCAGATCCCACCAATGCTAAATTATTTTGCATTGGAGTAATTAATAAATAATAATGATCATTAACTCCTATAAGGCTTGAAGCAGTACCAGAGATACCATGAACATATGAGCATCCATACATTGGCGGGCTATTGCAGGACTTGTTTGTCCAGTCATGGAATACCTGGGATGCTTGAAGGTTCTTCTTCACACCCAGAAAGCACGCCTTGGAGGCTGAAATAACTGATGAGAAGACTTTTTCCACTCTCTGAGTTAAATCTTTTAGCACTGGGCTCACATTCCACATTCGACCAGAAAGCTCCCTTTGAGCCAGAATCAGGCATACTTATTTCGTTCATCCCTTCTCCCACACTTCTCTTCATTTAGATCACAGAATCCAATCACTGAAGAATCCTTTCGTGGAACCTCTTCCCAGGCTCTAGCTTCAAAGGGCAATGTAGAGAACTGATAGTAGATAAGCCCCAAGGAAAACGCAGAGAAAGCAAAGAAAGAGTCCACTAGAGCATGAAGGACTAAGAATTGAGAGATAAAGTTGCCATCCAAAAAAGGCATTGAAGGGAGATAGTCCTGCTGCCACAACGCACTTCTTGAAACATGAAATACATAGATAAGAAGGTAGTGCTCTTGAAATCCAAAATTGATCTCCAAATGTAAAAGCCAGCTATTGTAAAGCAGCCTGAATAAAACTTCTTCGCCCTTTCTGGGAAATGGATAGAGGAATGAAAGTGAGATGAAGTCTATTGGCCCCTTTGCTTGTTCTTTGGGATTTGGAACTTCAGGAGAGGGTTTCTGGGAAAGCCCCCTTCTGGCAGTAGGGCTCTGGTAGGAAAATTTTGTGTAGCAGATGTATGATTGAAATTGCCTGTATTGTTCTTAATGTGAGGAAAATCAGGCATGCCTTTGAAAGGAATTTGTCCCAAAGACAAAGCAAACGTGATGTATGTTATCCAGTACCCATTCCAAAGGTTGTTGGAAACAATTTTCTCCCAAAGACCCCTGCTCCCTCCCTGAGGTTGCAGGCGAAGAGACTGTGCCCGAGAAGGTAGGCCCTGACCTCTCTGCCTACCCCCTCTGCCCTGCCTGTAGACTACTCTGACAATGAAGACTGATACCCACTTGACCCCCTGGCAGCAAGTTCTGCCTTGGGCCCTTGAAAGCTGAAAAATCTTTAATCGTCTTTGCTTGCTAGAGCCTTTAGCCTCCCCTTTAGTAGGCCAATTTCTACTAATCTTTAACAGTCTGCAGAGAAACTCTTATCTTCAGCATCTCAAAACCTAGCCTTAACTTGCATCTGAAATAATTTGTGATATTGCAAAGGCATGCCTGCTATATGCCAACCAATGGGTGCCATCCTGATTTGAACATGGAGGTCACCTAGGCTCAAACTTGCCAAAAAATGCTTACCCACAAGCCCAGCACCACATCAGAAAAAAACCTGTAGATCTCTAAATACTTTGCTCAGAAGGGTGCACTAAATCACCCTCAACTTAGAAAGGACATAACAATGATATTTCAATGTGATCTTGGCATTTAAGACATCAAGATTAGTTTTGATATTTCAACATGAATTTGGAAATATAACTTTTCTTTGGGCCTCCTGCTCAGCAGGAACCGGATTTTTGATTTTTGACAACAGAAGCCTTAATCTCTTAGGCCCCGCCTTTTTTCCTGTCTGGAGCCGAGGCCTCTTAGGCCTTACTTATGATTTCACTAGTGCTAATACCTATCACCCTTACAGGAGCAGGGGAGGCAAAGAATCAGGAAGCAGAGAAGCCCCTCTGCAAGCAAGATCGCCACACACAGAAGAGGAGGAATAGGAAACAAGATAAGTGCTGTATAAACAAAAATTCCCTAAGTGCTTTCAAAGGAGCTGAGGAGGATTGACCTTCCAAAAAAAAATGCTCTCAATTCAGAAAGGGAACCTTCTGAAAAAAAAAAACTCAGGAATAGAATAGGGTCTCTCAAAGAATGAAAGATCCAGAATAAGAAGAATACTCCTGCAAGTCTTCGAGAAAGATCCAGAATCATCATAACTCGCCTGCTTCAGCGAAAGAATCCCCCTGCACAGGTTCCATCCAGGCCTCAGACACATAAGGGCCTCCTAATTATCTTATAAGTAAATCAAATCCTTAGAGCATTTGAGCCTTGATTAAGCAAAGCCAGCACCTGAAGTGACACTTTGGGCACAAGGAAGAACTGAACTGGCTCTCTAGAAGCCTGGAGCCTGAGAGAAGGAGAAGGGAGAGAAGCTTTTAGAAGAGAAGAGAGACTTGGCTAGAGAAGCCCCTGCAGAGCCTCCTAGAAGGGAGAGGCCACATCCTGCATCTCCCTACAGCCTGCCCTGAGCCTCAGAGCCACGGGTCGGTCCGAACCACGGTCTGACTGACAAGCTAAAGAACTGAACGTGAGGTCCTCTACTAACCTCAGAACTACTCCTCGGTGTCTCTTCTTTTGCGCTTACTTTTTTGTCTGCCGTTTTGCGGAGCATCCGGCCGGCATTTCATAATTAAAGACCTTCCCCAACCCCACCAACCAACCTCCACCACTCCGCTTCATAGTTTTACATTATAGCACAAACAAAGCGCCGTGCAACACGTAGTTCTCAGGTCCTAAACAAGGTATACAATACATGATATTCTATATGTAATATGTTCCCTCAACAAGAATCCCAATTCTCTTTTTATGACTTCCGTAAACCACTGAGGCAAGCAAAACAAAACAAAAAATTCCCCAGGGAGGCGACAAACAAAACTTACGGTCTGAAACTCCGAATTCGATTTTTAAAATTTGGACTCGAACTTGGGCGCTGCTCTTTGCATTCTGCCATGCGGCAAAAGACTGAGGATATGACGCATGGGTCATGGTCATTTTTGTACTGATTCGCTCTGATGTCAAAATGCTCCTGACCGACGTCAGCCTTATACTCTGATATTCGGGCCGAATGAGGGACAGCGGACTACCCAAGTGTTAGGACTGCAGCAATGTGAGATGAAGAACATCTTGTGATTTTTATTAATAACAACATGTTGTGCCAAAGCATTATGTATTTCCTTGTTCTTAATATCCAGTTGATGTCTCTGTACCCTTCTTTTGAAGCATTGGTTAGTTTTTCCTATGTAGAATGATGTACAAACCTCACAGGTAGCTAGATATACAACATCCGGGGTTTTACATGTTGCTTTGATGTTGAAAATGTAGTCTTTCCCTGTAACCGGATGTGTAAAGTGGTTGCTATCATCTATCACACAACAGATATTACAATTCCCACATTTTATTGTTCCTTTCCGTCCTATTATTGTATTTGGTGTCTGGATGTTAGTACATAATAATCTTTTCATATTTTTCTTGTTTTTGAAACAAAATCTAGGTCTCTTTCCAACTATGGCTTTTAGATATGGATCTTGTGTAAGCACTGGCCAAAATTGATTAATTATCTGAGTAATCTGAGCATTATCTGAACTATATGTTAGAGATAATCCCACAGAGGTATCATTTGATTCAACATGATTTTGTCTTATGTTTCCATTGGATTGTAGATCTTTCTCCTTATAGCCACGGAGAAAGATCTACAAAGAATGTAAGATACACGGAGAATCTTACATTCACTTCTGAATATTCTAGATCCAACATCAATTTTCTTGATGTTAGTATCAGTTTGAGTGATCAAGGTTTCCTGAATTTTGATTTATATAGAAAGAATACTTTGAGAAATCATTACTTACATAGAAGTAGCATGCATCCGAGACATGTAACTAAGAACATCATGAAGAATGAAACAAACAGGATTCACAAACGTTGCAATCGAGAAGAAAATAAAATTAAAGAAATAAATCTTTTGCGTAACAACTTGAAGGCCTGTGGCTATAAGGAGAAGTCCTAGTGACGAAAGCGCTTATCACTTTTGGCAAAGTCTGTTTATGTTTGTTTGGATCGAATAAACTCGTTTTTATTGTGGTAAGGTGGACTTGTTATTGGCTTTCTGCATATATACATACATATATATATATATATATATATATATATATATATATATATATATATATATATATAGATATACACACACACACACACACACACACACACACACACGTACATACACACATATCTCTTTATATAATTCCCATCTATTACGGTTTAAAATATCTTTCATCATTCTTTGTTTCAAACATTAATTTTTAACTGTTATGACAAATATTACTGTTGATACCACATCCTCTTGTTTCTTTGGTATTCCACCCATTGAATAAAACAAGAAGGAAGTCAGACCTCAAATATCTTACTTCAAGTACCCAGAAGACTATCAACATCATAGCAAAGTTTAGACTTGTATGTCACTTTTGACTCCCTTTTAATTTTGGCAACTGAAGCAAATTTAATTGAATCCACTATTGTTCTCAAGACAGAACTCCTAGCAAACATGCTGGACAAATCAAACTTGTTGAAACAGGCACCTGCTGAACCTACAAATTAAATTACAGAACATGTTTCTTGTTTCTTGACATTCTTCTTGACCATAAGCTTACTAAGAACCTATCATGAAAAATATATGTGAAGAAGTAATTCTGTAAAGCAAACTCACTGTAATACAGTGCTTGCAAGTCTATATCTGTGAAATACTCTTTACTATCTACAACACGTGAAGTCTGTGGGGCACTGTTGCACAAGTATATGGCTATATTCCACATGTCCAAGGCAGCTACATTTCTTTTTTAGTCCTCCCCCACATTTTTTCTCTGTACATGTTCAGCAACCGAATGCCAACTCTAGCTTGTATGGATTGAGTGCATTTATGCTATGGTCATCATGCACTTTTCACTGTGTTGCCCACCTCACACTGAACTCTTCATGGAATCCTTTGACACTTTCTCCTGTCAGACGTTAATCAGCTTAGCAAATCAGACTGTGCATTGATCCTAATGGCTTGCTTCCTTTATGGTTTCTAACTTTAAGTACTTTATGCACTTACAAAATGACCATATTTATATAAAGTTTAAAGTAAACACACACACACACACACACACACACACACACACACACACACACACACACACACACACACAAACACACGGGCGCGCAGACTATACATACATGTATACATGGCACTTATCAGACCTATCATTGAGTACAATGCCCCCTTTAGTATGTACCTAACCAGGCACATCCAACAACTGGGACATCCATAGTGGTTCCTCACTAAAAGAATACAGGGGAAAATAGCATCTCCTATGCAGTCCACCTCAAAGTCCTATCTCTGTATTCTGTCCCAACAGGCTGTTGAGGGGAGATCTATGCTTGGCATACAAGGCATCATCAGACCCCCAACTCTGATGGACCTTGTGCATATTATAACCAGCACCAAAATCACCAGTTTTAAAGAATTAAACTTTGGCTGTGATATAAATAGGACTTGCTGGAGAGACAGATGTATATCCCAGAGAGTAACCCTTCTCTGAAGGGTCTCTCCCTAACCCAATTCAAGTGTAAATATATCTCTAAACTACACCATAAATAATGTCATGTTGTGTTAGGGCATTAATTGCATGCTCTGACACAACCTGAGAGCATGTAAGCAAAAAAAAATATTTTTTTTGCAGGGGTAAGAATTCTACACCACCACACCCCTCGAAAATGAAATATACCAACTCTGAGATGGTACACACAATACAGGGGAAATAAGATACTTCCCAGTTCTGGTACTATAACAATCTTGCACAAATGCTGACAGCTTTATTCTTTATAGGATCATAGGAGGTTACTAGGTTAATAGCCGTAAGGCACTTACAAGCCTAGCCAAGTTCTATCCTTGTTTCCACGATCAGCACCTATTGTCCCTCTCCAAGACAGAGACACAGGTGGAATAACTGGGGTGAATTTACAGTTATCCATCCAATCGTCCAGACTATGTTTGAAGAGGGCGAATGAGGTGCTCTGTTTGACATGAAGTGGGAGTCTGTTCCAAAGGAACCAAATTAAGTTGACAAAAATGCTGCCGACTAAGTTGCAATTCAACAAAATTATAAATTATGGGATCCTCCCTCTCCCTTTCTCTCTAAAAATATATATGTACATAATATGATATATATACACACACACACACACACACACACACACACACACACACACACACACACACACACACACACACACACACACACACACATATATATTTACACACACACACACACACACGTGCGCGCTTTACAAATGATTTAATTGATTTTGTTATAAAATAGCTCATTCAGTGAAGGCTAGATACAGTTTTAAGTATGTAAAATGTCAGAGGAAGGAGAAAGTACTAAAATAGGTTGAAAAAAATGCTCTGCTTTGGTTTACAATCAATGTTTATCAGTCATATAGTCTATATATATATATATATATATATATATATATATATATATACATATATTATAATAATACAGCACTACTGTTGCAAGGAAACCATACAGTACATTCAAGAAGTCCCCAGCTAAGATGAGTGGGCAAAGGCTAACCTGAAAGTATTTAAGTACAGTGGAGCCTTTTCACAAGGTCTTTGTTATGGTACACTAGTCCTTAGTAATAGCAGTGACTATGTCCCCAAAAACAAGAATTTGGTGTCAGGGCATATTAAAATCACAGTGACTCTTGCAGTTGTCTGTTTCCTACTGGCACATGAAGAACACATACTGTGCAAGTTTTGTTTGTTGATGACATGAACATTCTTAGAATCAATTATCAAATGAAGCAACTAAGTAGCTGCTATTATAGCTTTGTTTTGAAAAATTCACTGTATTGCATCTGTCAAATATACAAAATGAAACAAAACATTAAAACAAGTCCATTTTGCAAGAAGGAATTCAAACAAGCATATTTATACCAGAGTAAATAAGATAATGAAACTCTCCAGTTTACACACCATGTGGTACACCGGTCAACAAGCACCTTTCAGCACTTGTTTCTGTAGCATTTATGGGTTTTAAGGGCTCAGGTTGCTAGCCAAGTGCCCAACCCTCCTCAGAGGGTGCACCACCCACACGTGCATACTCACACTCACACCTAGGGCCAATTTAGTGTGTCCAATCCACTACACCTACTGTTTCAGTAACATTTATGGGTTTTTTCAGGCTCAGGTTGCTAGACCAAGGCCCAACCCTCCTCAGAGCGTGCACCAGACAAACTTGCATGTGCACACTCACACCTAAGGCCAGTTTAGAGTCTCCAATCCACCTACTGCATGTCTTTGGAATGTGGGAGGAAATAGGAGCACCCAGAGGAAACCTACGCAAATGCAAAGAGGACAAGCAGACTCTGCACAGAAGGCACATGCCCCAGCCAAGAATCAAACCAGAAAAGCTCTTGCTGTGAGGCGACGATGCTAACCGCTACACCACTGCGCAGTCCAGATAATGAAACAGCTTTCTGAGGACCACTATGGCCAGAAACAGAAAAGGTTTTTTAACCTTATGTTGAAGTTCTATACTGTGCTAATGTCTCTTGTGGCACTCCAAATAGTCATTCATATTTATTTTGTTCTAACTCAAGGTACCTTGATAGGAAGAAGGCACAGTCACAAAATTTTATTTTTCATTTGGGTTCTGTCTTTTTCACAATAAATTCTAACTACTGAGAACATGACCATATTTTGGCCTGCTATAGTACGTGAGATATTGTTTGCATTTACTTATGACTCTAAAGCTAACTGAGAATCTCTGAAAAAAAAAGAATATCTAAAACTGTCTTACACTGCCACTTTTGCTTTGGGTTCTTTGTCACGGTTTAAACACATTACAATAGGCAGTTTATTTCTGAAGCATCTTTGTTTTACAATTAATTTCCGGTTAAACTTCTCATGGTAAAGCTGCAAGAAATTTGAAAAACAGTACTACAATGTATTCACTGATTTTTTTTTTAGTTTCACTAATTTCTTTATAAGCACACACACAAAATGATGCCAGGGTAGGTACTGGGCAATGGCTTACATTAACTTGCAAAGCAATCTGGGTAAACAAAACAACTTAACGATTTAAAACAGAATCTTCTTATGCTGTGGTTTCACTAGCACATCATCATATACCTTAATCTTCAATATAAAGTGTTTCACCTGCAAGACCTACTTGATATATTTGTATTTTTAAGAAGCAAAAAGCTCCTATTGATGGATTTATTATGAAAATGTGTGTGTGTGTGTGTGTGTGTGTGTGTGTGTGTGTGTGTGTGTGTGTGTGTGTGTGTGTGTGTGTGTGTGTGTTGGGGGGTTGCTCCAAGCTAATTGACAAGTGTATGTTCAACAGTTGATCTGCCAAAGCAATTTGTTCCACAAATCAGCTGACAGATGATGTCAGTGCAAGTCTATTCTAATAGCAGTGATGGGAAATATGCCATTTCCCTGCTACTGTGCAATCTCAGATTTGGTATACAGATTATGGGGTGTGTAGCCCCTCACAAGGGGGTGCAAGGGGGCTTGCCCTTGAAAACCTATTTTTTTTCTTGACGCATGCATATTTTACTGCCTGCAATGTGTATACCGATCAATTTTTGGTCGGTATACACATACCGACAGCAACATGGACAGGGGGGATTTAAGCGAGGTAAATGGTGACATTATTCTACCAAATTCACAAGAATATGTTGTTAATTTATCTAGTTACATGTTTAGTGATGTGGAACTTTCGGTGTTAAATCGGGGATTAAAGTTTATCCCCACTGTGGTTACAAGACTACATGATATAAAAAAGGATGTGTATGCATTTGGTAGGAAGCTTCATTTAAAACATTATTTTAACCAGCCGAGTGTATATGCAGATAGTGTTTCTGATGTTGATAATGCAAGTATTTCATCAGACAGTTTTTATTCCTGTACCTCAGAAGAAACAGTAAATGCTTATTGTAGATTTAATACTGAGAATGTTCCTTCTACTAGTCATTTTATTCCAAATGTGTTGAATACTGATGTCTGTAATTTTATTAATTTGATAAATCATTTTACAGAGACTACTTATACAGATTTTATGCGTGACAAAAGTAATATCAAATACAACATGAATTTTGAAGAATGGCAAGCTTTGTTAGTTTTAAGTAAAAAAAGTGAAATTGTTTTTAAACCATCGGATAAAGGCAACAAACTGGTGGTTATGGATTCTTTATATTATTTGGGCATGTGTTTAGACCATTTAAATGATACTATAATATATGAAGTGGTAAATGTTGAAGCATATGCAGCATCTTTGGTGGAATACAAAGAGCTTATTAGTAAGGGTATTAGATTAGGATATTTTTGCCCTGCTGATATGAAGAAAAAATTTGGGACAGATGGTTGTCGTATGGCTCATTTCTATTGTCTACCAAAATTACATAAAAATATAAGTAAACCTCCTGGTAGACCTATTGTTTCAGGATGTCAATATTTTCTTCACAATTTAGGAATTTTTTTACATAACTTTTTGGTACCCCATGTTAACAAGTTACCCTCTTATATTGTAGATGTTTTTGATTTTTTAGAAAAAATAAGGGGTATTACTTGGAATAATAACATGTATTTGATGACCATTGATGTTAAGAGCCTATATACCAACATTAGACATCAGGTTGGTATAGAAGCTATTAGATTTTTTTGGGGAGCTTCCCCTTCTACTGAATATATAGTTGAGCTTATACATTTTTCATTAACTCATAATTTTTTTGAATTTAATTAGATTATATATCATCAATTAAAGGGGATAGCCATGGGGGCTGCTTTTGCCCCCATGCATGCCAACCTGGCCATGGGCCTGTTTGAATTAGAGGTTATTTACAAACATAATTTTTTTTGCTCCCATGTTATCAAATACTTCAGATACGTAGATGATTTGATTTTTCTTAGAGAAGGGGACCATTTGTCTGTACATAAATTTGTATCTGACTTAAATGTCAACAGGTTCTTTTTGCAATTTGATGGTTTAAGGATTGGTACTAGAGTGCCTTTTTTGGATGTAGTGTTAGATATTTCAGATGGTCATAATTTGGTTACTTCCATTAATAGAAAATTTGAGGGGGGTTTCCAATATGTACATGGCACTAGTGGTCATCCACCTCACACTTTGCAGGCTTTGCCCTATGGGGAAATGTTAAGAATTTCTAGGCTGTGTAATGAACCATATATATTTAATAATGAATTATCTTCTATGGTACAATATTTTTTAGGTAGGGGATATAATAAACAAATAATGCAAGAAAGTTATGAGCGTTTGAATAAGGGTAAGAAACAAAGTTATAATGAACATGGTGTGAAGTTTAAAGGAATTTATAATAATTCTAAAATGCAACAGGAAAATAAAGAAATTATATATTTTGTATAAACATTTGGTTGCTTTACTGCAGAATTTGTTAAAATTATCAAACAATTTTGGGAATATTTATGTTCTTTAGACAGTGTCCAGACTTGGTTGAATTTAGACCTCAGATTTTCTTACCGTAGGGGTAAAAACATAAAAGATTTCTTAGTAAAAAGTAGATATGATTTACCATCTGATGTCCTTTACCATAATATTGGTCAAACAGGTACTCACCCATGTAAGAAGTGCAAGGCTTGTAATTTTGTTGTACCTTGTTTTCCATATATTAATAGTATTTAGTACCAATCACACTTTTTCTTGTATTTCTGAGGGTGTTATATATGCATTACAATGTCCATGTAAGAAGTTTTATATTGGTGAAACCAAGCGTGCCTTTAAAGTAAGGCTCCTAGAACATATTAGGGACATTGAAAATAGAAAAGAATCAAGCCCTATAGCCATGCATTTTTTGAATGTACATAATGGTGATAGTAGAGGCTTACAGGGTACTATTTTGGAACAAATTCATGTTTCTAAATACAATAATATAGATATTAAGTCCCTTTTACTGCATAAGGAAGCTGTATATATGTTGAAATTTAAAACAGTGTCTCCTTTGGGCTTGAATGAAGATTTTAATTGGAAAGTGCTGTTTAATTAATTGCCAATTCTTATTAATTAATTATGTAATTGGTATTTTACTCTAGTATATATTGTGCTGTAGTTTTTCATGTCTTTTACTCCTTGAAGGCTGTGGCCTAGACGTCAGAGTTCAAAATAAATTGTTTTGGTGGATCTTCTGGCTGTTGTTTTTCCTGGTTTTGCTGCTTCGGTTGTTCCTGTAGGTACTGGGCAATGGCTTACATTAACTTGCAAAGCAATCTGGGTAAACAAAACAACTTAATGATTTAAAACAGAATCTTCTTATGTGTGGTTTCACTAGCACATCATCATATACCTTAATCTTCAATATAAGGTGTTTCACCTGCAAGACCTACTTGATATATTTGTCTTTTTAAGAAGCAAAAAGCTCCTATTGATGGATTTATTATGAAAATGTGTATGTGTGTGTGTGTGTGTGTGTGTGTGTGTGTGTGTGTGTGTGTGTGTGTGTGTGTGTGTGTGTGTGTGTGTGTGTGTGTGTGTGTGTGTGTGTGTGTGTGTGTTGGGGGGTTGCTCCAAGCTAATTGACAAGTGTATGTTCAACAGTTGATCTGCCAAAGCAATTTGTTCCACAAATCAGCTGACAGATGATGTCAGTGCAAGTCTATTCTAATAGCAGTGATGGGAAATATGCCATTTCCCTGCTACTGTGCAATCTCAGATTTGGTATACAGATTATGGGGTGTGTAGCCCCTCACAAGGGGGTGCAAGGGGGCTTGCCCGCGAAAACCTATTTTTTTTTCTTGACGCATGCATATTTTACTGTCTGCAATGTGTATACCGATCAATTTTTGTTGATCATAGGTGTTGTGATATTTTGCATACTGTTCATTGTAAGTATAATGATATAAGCGTATCTACCTGCATATATACATATACACAGATATATACATATATGTGTATAAGGATCTACTACTATTCACCGAAAGCACATTTCACCGAAAACCAAATTAGTGTGCACTTTTCACCAAAAACACAATTAACTGAAAACACATTTCACCGAAACACATTTCATCGAACGTGATATATGGCCTTTTCCCCACTGTAGTGCGTCCCTGGAGTTAGTATATATAGTAAGGGGGGTGTGGGGGATGTATATATTATTGTCAGAGAACAGTAATATATTGCAATTATATATATCCATGTATATAATTGAAAATATTTAAAATATGTGGGGGGCTATGCCCCCCACACCCCACCTTACCACATATACTAACTCCAGGATCGCACTACACTGGGGAAAAGGCCATATATCACTTTCGGTGAAATGTTTTTTGGTGGGTTTTCGGTGAATTGTGCTTTCGGTGAATAGTGCGCAGTGAACTGTGCTTCAGTGAAATGTGCTTTTGGTGAATAGTAGTAGATCCGTGTATAAACATATTGTGTGTGTGTGTGTGTGTGTGTGTGTGTGTGTGTGTGTGTGTGTGTGTGTGTGTGTGTATAAATCTCTCTCTCTCTCTTTATATATATATATATATATATATATATATATATATATATATATATATATATATATATATATATATATATATATATATATATATATGCAGACACATATATTTATATATAAAATATATGTATATCTATAACTAAACTATATATCTTTATAAATATTTATCTATAATATAGATATGTGGGTGTGTGTATACATAGATTGCATCTGTTGCTTCCAACTAACTATAAGGGCCTGTTTTTGCTCTTATATTGCACTTTTAATTTATATTGGCATTCTACTGTCTGCTTGAATTGCATGAACTGTTCTTTGCCACATTTTACTGTATACTGTACTAGTTCAACTGTAGCAAAGCCCAGTTCCAGGTTTGCTGTTTCTGCGTCTGTTTTGTAACTTCTGAGCATCAAATTCAAGCCATCTTTGTTGGTGAAGGCTCTTCTGCACCCTTGTGGGAGGAGAGTTCTGTCTAGGTCCCATCTAATTGAGGGTGATTTGAGTAGAGCTCAGAGAGAGTGCTCTTATTGGCTAGCCTGAGTTAAAATGCTTATTTCTTGTTTTATTTAAGTCCCGAGTTTGCACTTGTTTGTGTGTAGCGTACCATTGTGCACTGCCACGTAATGTTGGTTACTGTTTGTGGTTATAGACGCAAATATTTTGCTTGTTAAATTTTCCCTTAGTACTTTGCTTGTGGTTCTCTAGAGGTTTTTTGTGGACCTACTGTACTGTCAGGTGAACACTAAGCTTTGCCTCAGAGATACCAACACACCTGTCACCCACTAGCCATTCCTAAGTGTGACCTCTTTTCCTGACCATATAAATTTACCTAACACTATGAATGGATAATTTCCCGCAGTTTTTCCAGCCAGCTTGGCAGACATGGGCATCCTGAGGTAGTGTAGCAACTGCCTCATGTTCACCAACAACCTTCTACTCCTAGTCCACACAAACTCAGTATCTGAGAGATGCAAAAATATTAAGACCCTTGAAGCCATACTCTCTCACACATCAGTCAGGACAAATGACAATGAGCAGGTTGTCACCATGCACACCTCACCTCCTACTCCACCCAAACCCACATCACATTTATCTACATATGGGGAGGTCCTGACCAGAAAAATACCTAAATACTAGAGATCTCCCAAACACAAACACAAGCACACTACACATAATACTTCCTCTACAGAACGCAATACATATAACAGCTCACTCGCCAGCATCTCACGTGTCAAACCACTGAGGCAAAACACAAAAGCAAACATATTAATCATAAGTGATTCCATCATGAGACACAGAGATGTTCCTCTCACCAGGATGCATAAGGAAAACATCATGGTCACCTGTCTGTCAGGTGTCAGGATACGCCATATCACACATGCACTCAAGTGTCTCAACAACAGGTACTGTTATAACTCCGTCATAGTCCATGCTGGTGTGAATGACAACAGATCGACACTTCTGGACTATATAAAGAGACATGACTGATCTCTCTGTCTGTGTGTCTCAGGCAGGTATGTCCTAACCTTAAACAGCATTTTATCTTCACCTAGGATGATGCCTCAATACAAATGGAAAATGATTGACTTCAATAATTGGCTTAGTTTCTGGTGTCATTCTAAAGGGATCTAGTATCTGTCAGCCTGGGATGAGATGATCGACAGAACTTGATGCTTTGCCAGAGATGGTCTTCATCTATCACCCCAGGGATTTCGGCTACTAGTTAAGGCTCTTCCCACCCTCATAGTGGCTTTTTTTACAAAATTCCTAACATAAAAATTCCATCTAAAAACAACCTCAAGCTTATGCAGCTAAACGCTAGGAGTCTTAACATGAAACTGCACTACCTGGAAGCAAACTTCACCTTGGAAGATGCAGACATTTGTGCAGTCATGCAGACCTGGTTCAAGGCTGTGGACAGGGTTACACCTCCTTCCACACATTCAGACCACAAACTGAAGGTGTGAAAACTAAAGGAGGTGGTATATCAATATTCATTAAAGATAAATACACCTTCAGACTGGTTAAACAGCATGATTCCCTGGAGGTACTTCAGGTGCAATTAACTACTGATAGGACAACTATTCAAGTCTTTGCGAGCTACAAGACCCCCTCCATGAATCAGGACACCCGCTCTGTCTGTTTGGATCTACTTGAGTTTATCAAGATACATCCGAACAGCATGGTTTTGGGTGACTTTAACTACTCATCCATCGACTAGGTAAATTACTCATCCTCAAACTCACTTGCCCAAAGCTTCCCCAACTTCATTAATTCCAATGCCCTGGACCAGCTGGTTGACACCCCGACAAGGGGTGCCAACATCCTGAACTTGGTGCTTACCAATATGGGGGAACCACAGTAGCACCCCCCACTGTGGTGTCTTCCCTGGTGAGATATGACCACAAATCAGTCTCATTTGAAGTAAGTATCACACCTACCCCCTGCTCCCCAGCAGCAACTAAACTAAAAAACTTCTCCAAAGCAGATTATAACCTCTTATGGGATAGTATAAATAGCTTCACTGCATCTCCCCTCCCTTAGATGGAACTGGCAACTATGCCGGGTTCTACACCAAGGCTTTATACAAACACCTATATAAAGTACAGTTTTGTACCTACCATAAATGTAGATGTCCGAACTGGATAGCATCTGCAGTCATAACAACTGGGTTGTCCTGTCAAAGTCCTGATGTCGCACTTCACCCGGCGTCATCTCTGCTGGTCTTGGTATAAAGGCATCAGCGCCATTTTCTTCAGTGTTTCTTGCCCCAGATGCCAGTTGCCCTCTTGGAAGGCTAAATTTTGGGTAAAAATGCCAATGTTTCCCAAAGGATAGAAGGCAAACACAAAAATAAGCATGTATGTACATATATACAAACAAATACTAAGAGACTCCCCCACCAGCTAGCTATTAGGGCAGATGCTATCCAGTTCGGACATCTACATTTATGGTAGGTACAAAACTGTACTATGTCCTTCATGGATGCATCTGCAGTCAGGTAGAATACTATAGCCAACTAGGGAGGAGGAAGAATAGATTATGGTGTGGTTAGGATCCCTTGCAGTACAGCAGTGGCAAACCCTGCTCGGGATCTGGAATACAGGTAAATTATAATGCTTGGCAAATGTATGCACGGAGGTCCAAGTAGCCGCCTCAATAATGTCAAGAAGGCTGTGGTAGTGGCTGTTGCTCTTGTAGAAGTCGTATGTTCTGTGGAATTGGTTTTCCATGGAAGGAGTAACAGAATCGTATGCAATTTCCTATCCATTTGGAGATTGTCTGTTTGTCTTTCCTTCCCTTCCTGTTGCATAGGCTACAAAAAGCTGGTCAGTTTTTCTGTTACTTTTGTTCTGTCCAGGTAGTAGCGTAGCTGTCTGTGTACATCAAGGTATGCAGCATTCTTTCCCCTCTGTTTTGTGGGTTGGGGAAGAAGGTAGGTAGGTGGATTGCCTGGTTTAGGGACACTCTGGATACCACCTTAGGCATAAATGTAGGATTAGTCCTCATGGACACTCTGTCTTGGTGGAAGATTAGGAAGGGTTGTACTGCCATTAGGGCCTGAAGTTCAGAAACCCTCCTTGCTGAGGTTATTGCCAGTAGGAAAGCAGTTTTCCATGAAAGATGCTGTAGGTCTGCTGTTGCTGCTGGTTCACAGTGTCAACTTTTCTAGCACAAAGTTCAAATCCCAAGCTGGCAGTGGTGGTTTCCTAGGAGGTTTTACATTCTTGATCCCTCTGAGGAACTGCCTGAGTAGAGGATGTGAGAAGACAGGTGGATCAAAGCTGTATTCTGCTGAAATAGCTGATGCATGTATCTTGATGGAGGAATAGGACAGGCCTGTATGTAGAAGCTCTGCCAAGTACTCCAGAATGTTAGCCATATCTATATTGACACATCCTTCCCTCTTTCAGCACTCCAAATGACAAACCTTTTCCATTTCCTGCATAGTTCCTTCTTGTTGAAGGTCGGCTTCAAGGATAATGTCTTTAACCCTTTGGGAGAGATCTGGAATAGTTGCTGCTATGTGATGTGCCATGCAGTCAGCTGCAACGTTTTTAGGTTTGGCTGCATGATGCTGTAGTTGTTCTGAGTTAACATCAAAGGCATCAGGGTATTGACCACATTTTGTCCCGAGACATGCTCCTCAGCAATGGGTACCAGTGTTGTCTTGGCCAGTTTGGAGCTATCAGGATTATCCTTGGACGTTCCTCCTTGATTTTTAGTAATACCTTGTGTATCAAGGAAGAGGTGGGAATGCATATGCTGTCAGGCCTTTCCAGCTGAAGGCGAATCCACTTCGATGCAAGTGGATGGAATGTCCTTGTGCAGAATTTTTGAGCTGGTGGTTGAGAGGAAGCGAATAGATCTATCTGTGGCATTCCCATTTGATGGTCTTGAAGATGTCCGGTGTAGCATCCATTCGTGAGCATCCTTAACATGTCTGCTAGAGTGTTCTCCTTTCGTACAAACATTGCCTGTAACTGGATGTTGTAGCTGAGTGCCAGGTAAAGGTCCAAAGTCATTCTGCATAGGGGTATGAATGAGTGCCTCCCTGTTTGTTGATGTACCACATGACTGTGGTGTTGTCTGTCCTTATCATCAAATGGCCTTCTTTGAGAAATGGTCTGAATTTTGATTGCCAGTTTACTGCCAGCATTTCTTTTAGGTTGATGTGCAGGTGAAGTTGGTCCCGTCCACAATCCTTGCGCATTTGTCCAGCATGTGAGCCCCCATCCTAGGTCTGAGGCGTCTGTTGTGATGGTTTGGCTTGCTTGATATTTGTGAAAAGGGTAAGCCTGGGTTTGACTGGCATGCTTGAGCCCACCATAGGAACTCCTGTTTTAGGCATGGAATTAGTGGAATTTCTGTTTCTAGGCTGTGCCTGTGTTGGGACCATAAATTCTTTGGTACCACTGTAGTTTTCTCATATGCAGTCTGGCATGTGGAACCAAGATTATGCATGATGCTATGAAGCCCAAGGCCTGCAGAACTTTTCTTGCTGTTAGCTTGCTGTGGTTTGATAGTGGCAAAGTAAAGAGGAGATCTTTTGTTTTCTGCAGTTAGGAATGCCATTTGTTTTACTGTGTCCAATTCAAGAATGTCCTTGTTTGGGATGGAATCAGCCTTGATTTTTGCAAATTGACTGTGTATCCCAGTGCTTGTAGCAAGTAAATGACCCTTTGTAAATCTGTTGTCAGCTTGCTTTTGTTGTCCCCTTGTAGCAGGCAGTCGTCCAGGTATGGATAAATTTGGATTCCCTGTAGTCTGCAGTGGGTGATTACTGATGCCAGGCATTTTGTGAATACTCTGGGCGCAGTAGATAAGCCAAAGGGCAATGCTGAGAATTGATAGTGCTCTGATCCTGCAAGAAATCTGAGGTATCTTCTGCAAATTGGCGTGCAGGTATGCCTCCTTGAGATCTAGAGTTACCAGCCAACACTCCTTGCCCAGCATGGGAAGAAGTTGCTGTAGGGTCAGCATCTTGAATTTTGGGACAATGATGTATGTGTTTAAGGTGGACAGATCGAGAATAGGTCTCCAGCTTTTTCCTTTCTTGGAACTAGGAATAGTCTGGAGTAGAATCCTTTGCCTTGTTCTGTTATTGGTACTCTTTCCACAGCTCTCATCTTTGTTAATTGCATTATCTGCTGTAGAGCTTCTGTTTTTGATTTGGAGGTAGGTTTGGCATTCCTCTTTTGACTGGTATAGTGTGGAAGTGGAACCGGTAACCTTGGTCTATGGTTTGCAAAATCCACTTGTCTTTTGTGATATAGTGCCAGTTCTTTGAAAATAAGGTTAATTTTCCGCCTAAGGGTGCTGCTATTTGTTCCTAGTAGCGGAGTTAGAATCAAGTCACTGTGATTGCCCTGTTGTAGTGGTAGTGGCTGTGCCTGTGGCTCTGTTATGCCACTGTGTCCTCTGTAGGCACCCCTCTGGTTTGATTTCTGCCTCTGGAGCGTCTATTCCTGCCCCTTTGGGATCTTGTGGAGTCAGGAAAGGACCAATTTTTGGCAGGCCAGTTCCTGCTAAACCTTGGGGGCTGAACCTGCAAGAAATCTTTAACCGTTTGTACAGATTTTGCCTTTTCTTCCATTTTCTTCATTACCTGC
Organism: Protopterus annectens; assembly: GCF_019279795.1. Lineage (NCBI taxonomy): Eukaryota > Metazoa > Chordata > Ceratodontiformes > Protopteridae > Protopterus > Protopterus annectens. The sequence goes on along the minus strand of NC_056731.1, from coordinate 1,589,647,768 downwards.
TGGGCAGGTGTACCAAACAAACTGGTCTTATCCATAGGAGCATCTAATAACTTAGCGTTCCTTCAGCGATGCATGTCTTCTTATCACTGTGCCAGTCATGGCTGATCTAAATAAACCTCCAGTGCATCATAGCCACATTTTAAGGAATGGTTACTAACCTGTTGTATGTTATTTACCATTTCTAATAGATTTTTCTTATCTATAGAGTCATCAGAGGATAGCTTTTAGTTAACTGATCAAGCATAAACTCTTGGTATTGTATCATGTGAAACTGACAGTTTAAAGCTCTAGCTGAGAGGTAGCAGAGGTGTAAACCTTATCTGTCTAAAGACCTGGCTTCCCTTTCCAGAAGGAATAGGGTTTTTGCTGTGGTTGAGGCTACTGCCTTAGGGCCCTGGGATATAGTTTTGGGGTCTGCAAGGGGGCCTTGTATAGGTGATGATGAGTGTCTGGCACCCTGTGAAATCTATCTGGTTTGGCAGGTGCTGGAGTGCAGTGCAAACATCATTAAATGCATCGTCCACAACAGAGAGGACAGGAGGTATAGCTAAGGGCCTGTGTTGTGGTAGGTAAGTCTTTTTCTGGAGTCTGAAAAATCCTGTTCCTGCCATTGGAAATGTTCTCTCATGGCATGTAAGGTTTCCCCAAAGGAGAATTCTTCTGGTGGGAAGCAGCTGGAATGGATTCTTCAGCATCTGAGTCCTCAAAATTGGAGAAAGGAGCCTCTGGCTGGTCTGTAATATCTGAGTCGACACAGGCTCGAGGGGCTCTGCTCTAGGTCTCTTTCTGGGGCTGAGAGGCCCTGTCTGGGTGATTGAGATCCCTAATTAAGGATATTAAATCTTCTGCCAGAGTAAGCATTTGTGAACTAGAAGTGGGCCTGGTTGAGGGGTTTAACAGGCACTGACTTAGTAAAGGCCTTAATAGACATGGCTGCAGGAGGCCTAGCAGCACCACGTGCTGGGGTAGAGACATCCAAAGGGATGGTGTCTGATAAGTCACTAGTAACCACTGTAGGTAAAATTTCTGAGGCCGATTCAAGTAAGGTAACGGAACCTCAGTAGTAGTCATTGATTCGGCTGTACTCTGATCAGTTTTTGTCGGTCTTTGCGTTTTTAATAATTTGGGTAGTCGGAGGATCCGGCGGCATAACGTCGCAAATTCAGAGCCGAAAACTGTTCAGCAAACTCCGAGTCGGTTGAAAAGAAGCACAGGCGAACAGGCTGCTACGTTGTGGTCTGGGCCTAAACAAGGCAAAAAATCTTTATGAGGTATTTGTTTCCCACAAGTTAAACAGTTATTGACTTTTTCTGACATCGGCTGAGGCAAGAAAGAGTCAGCTTTTAGAAGTCTTGAAGGAGTATTCGTAGTAGTAATCTCTGGGTCTGACCGACAACAGCTTCTGAGAAAGACTAAAGAAATGGCGTCGGCTGATGCCTTTATACACCAGCAGAGATGGCGTCGGGTGAAGTGCGACATCAGCGAGCGGACCCGGACTTTGGAATCCGGCCGACCGAAGGGCTGCCTGACGACAGGACAACCCAGTTGTTATGACTGCAGATGCATCCATGAAGGACATCTGCATTGACTCAGCCGTACTTGATACGATCAGAACAAGCTCCTCAAAGAACAGCAAACTTGCCTTGTGGACAACTACCAGTAATTTCTTCTTATTACTGTAAAGCCTGTTAATGGTAGTTGTCCACCAGGCAAGTTTGCTCCGGAAGAGCAAACCTGCCTGGTGGACAACTACCATTAACAGGTTTTACAATAATAACAAGAAATTACTGTCTAAGAGTAAAAGGGAGCGAGACCTACCTTAACTGGAAACACTCCCTCCTCATCTTAAACAAGCAAATAAGACTTCTTGTGAAGTCCAACAAGGGAAACTATGAATTCAATTAGCTTCCTCAACTAAGGACAACCACAAGGCATTCTTTAGTTACATCCATAACCTGAAACGACAGGCACAGATTTGTGCTGAACTTGTAGTTAATGATACCACGTATACTGAGCTTGTGGACATAGCTAAGTTACTGGTCAACTGGTTCTGTGAAAACTTCACTCCCCTGTCCCTGCCACACATAGCCCATGATATCTATACCACCTGTCCCCTACCGTGTATCTCTAAAGAGTAGGTCATATATGCCCTCTTTAAGGCTAAAAACACAGCAGCTATGGGACCTGATAACATCCCACGTTGCATCCTACATTGGCTCCAACAATTATTAGCAATACCATTGGGTAGTCTTTTCAATCATTGTCTAAGCACCAGCTTCATCCCAATTAAATGGAAAACTGCCACCATGACTCCCTTGCACAAAGGTGGTGCTTCCACTGAGCCCGGGAACTACAGACCTATTAGCCTGACTAGCCTTATCTGCAAGGCCAGGGATCAAATCATCATAGACATTATCAACAAAGATATAGGTGATCTCTAAACACCTGACTCTACATAGTTTGGATTTGTCAAAGGGAGATCATGCCTGTTAAACCCGGTGTACTTCTTTGAGACAGTCACCAAGGCCCTGGCCAAGGAAAATTCTGTGCATACAACCTACCTAGACTTAGCCAAGGCATTTGACACTATCCCCCACTCAGGAATCATTGACAAACTCACTCAGCTGGGTATCAACCCTTATATCATTAGATGGGTTGCTAACTGGCTCACTGATAGAACCCAAATAGTTAAAATAGAGGAATCCACCTCCAACAGCAGATCTGTAACCAGTGGTGCTCTACTGCAATCAGTCCTTGGTCCTCTACTGTTTGGAATCTATTTCTCTGAAGTACAATCAAAAACTAAACATCTGTGGCTGACAAAGTTTGCTGATGACTGCAAACTGGGAGTGGTCATAGAATGTCCAAATGAGATCAACACCCTACAAGAGGGTCTTACACAAACAAATGACTGGTGCCACAGTCATGGCCTTAATGCAAAAAAATGTATTATCATCCCTTTTGGTAACAGTGATGTTCCTGCTAACTGCCATATCAACAGCAACACCTTAAGTACGCACTTATCGGTGAGATACCTGGGCACACAGGTTGACCGCAACCTTACCTTTGACCAACATGTCTCCACAGTCGTAATAAGGACATTCTGTATTGCTCATCTCATAATTAAGGGAATTGCTCCAGAAAAAAAGGGGTTATAACCTCCCTGTACTCTTCTTTCATCAGGCCAATAACTCAGTACAATGCCCTTTTTGGTATGTAACTTTCCAAGCACCTGCAGCAATTGGACAGACCACAAAGGTTCCTCACAGGGTAAATTCAAATTCTTCAGCATCTGTCCTATGTGGATCATCTGAAATCACTGTTACTTTACTCTGTTTCACACAGACTACTCAGGGGTGACCTCTGCCTTTCATACAAGGCAATCTCTGACCCTGATTTATTGGAAATGTTGATTATCCGTAAAACAAATGGTACATGGGGTTACTCACTCTAAAGCCCTTAACCTGGTATGTGACATTAATATAACCTGCTGAAGGGACGGATTCATCTCCCAGAGGTTACCACACCTTTGGAACAGACTTCCACTTCATGTCAGACAGAGCACCACATTGGCCCTCTTCAAACTCAATCTGGATGACTAGATGGGTAACCATAAATGCACTCCAGGGGGATCAACCTGTGTCCCTCTCGGACAGGGGCAATAGATGCTGATCATGAAAATAAGGGTAGAACTTGGCTAGGCTTGTAAGGGCTGTAGGGCCATTAACCTAGTAACTTCCTAGGATCCTATGATCATTCATATATATATATATATATATATATATATATATATATATATATATATATATATATATATATATATATATATATATATATATATATATATATATATGGTTTACCTTCAAAATGTTGAATGCCATAATGTCTAATGTTCATTTGGTTGAAAAATAACATCTAATCCCAAAACATTGAATGATCAAAATGTCTAAAATCATTTAATTGAAAAAGCAATGAGATCACCTCTACTATTTTGCAGGGGGGCTACGCCCAACTGTGCCCCCCACACACCCCCCTACTTAAATATACCAACTCCGATATCGCACTACAGTGTAGAAATGAGCAAATTCGATAATTTCGACATTGTGAGTTTAGACTAATTTTATTTCAACATTTTGATCATTCAGTGTAGTGCATTCAACCAATTCATTTTCCACCATTTAGCATTCAACATTTTGAAGGTAAACCTATATATAATATATATATAAATATATATATACATAAATATATATATATATATATATATATATATATATATATATATATATATATATACACACACACACACACACCTATATATATATATATATATATATATATATATATATATATATATATATATACACACATATATATATATATATCTGTATATGGGTCTATATTAGATAACCGAAAGAGCAAATCAGCGAACGCTCACATGAGCGAAAACACTGGGAATCGAATGGGTGTTTGTGGGGTTGGGGTACAGTCAGGAGTGGGATATTTGCCCTTTCCTCACTGTAGTGCAACCTCGGAGTTAGAATATATAGTTAATGGGGGGTGCGGGGCACAGTCCCCCACAATAAGGAGTTCGATTCCCAGCGTTTTCGCTCATTTGAGCGATCGCTGACTTGCTCTTTCGGTTATCTAATATAGACCCTATATATATATATATATATATATATATATATATATATATATATACATATATATATATATATATATGTATGTATATATATATATATATATACACACACACACACACACACACACACACACACACACACACACACACACACACACACACACACACACACACACACACAGACACACACAGACACACATACCTATAGATATACAGATCTATAGATATATACATAGAAAAAAATCATCCATTTTCCAACTACACATCCTGGTAAGGGTCACAGAAGCAGCAAGCTAAGGACAACCAGACCCTTCTACCTCTAGCAACAGTTTCAAGCACATTCTGAAGGATCTCCATGAGTTTCCAGGAAAACTGAGAGATATAAACATCCTCCCAATGTATCCTGGATATACCTCAGGACCTGCACCCAGTGGGTCACTTCCGGTATATTTTCCAGGATAGGTACCTAAACCAGCTCAAACAGCAGCTCTCAACACAGGAGAGCAGTGGCTCTATTGTGTGATCTCCCTGCACTACCACACACCTTACTCTTTCAAGGACACAGAATCCACCAATCCTATGAAAGAACACCCTTTCTGCTGCTTGTACTCATAGTCTTATCTTTTGGGTTCTTCCCCAAAACTCATGGCTATGGGGACAGAGAGACTGACTAGCAAACTGAGAGCTTTATTTATTTGACTTTTATATACCAGGAAAGTCCAAACAGGTAAAACCCATTTTCAGCTTAGTCAGGAGAGAGGAAAACCACTGAGCTCAAGACAGGGGACCCAGGTTGACAGTAGCCTTTAGTTTTGACACTTGCATTCTTTTTTGCTGGAAATTAGCATGAGCTTTGTCTTACGACTCAGCTCTCACCTCACCACAACAGGCCAGTACAACATTTGCTGTACCACTGTTACTGCATGCAAAAGTCGGTCTTCCGGTCCCATCCAACTTCACGTTGTTGTTTGCTTTATATTTTGAGACACTGGTAAAGAAAATAAGTGACTCACAAATTCAAGGATATAACTAGTATGGTAATCAAGAATAGTTAGCTTTACTTGCAGATGATATTATTTTGTACCTGACAGAACCAGAAAATGACATTTCACTGTGGGGGAACATTCTGAGATAGTTTCAAGTTTTTTTTTTGTTTTTTTTTTGAGAACAGAAAATAAATTAAGATAAAGGCTATAGCAGTAAGTTATGCATCTACATATGAACTGGTTCAACAATACCCAAATTGATGGGGACATGATAAGATAACGCATTTAGATGTATGGATTACAAAGGATTTTATTATGGCAGCTAAAGATATGTGGGAATAGACTAAACAAAAGATAATACAAAAGTTGCGAAGTTGGAAGCTCTTGATTTTGGATACGAATGCCATCAGTGAAGATATTTCTAGCTCTTTTACTTTTATGTACAGATCAGATATATTTCTATCAACCAGAGAAGAAGTTGTGGACCATAATTAATAAAGAATTGAAGGAATTTATTTTGGAATTGAAAGAGGGCAAGATTTAAGTGGGAAAGTGTGATTCCTTGCCTCCCTATACAACAAGGTGGTTTAGGATTACCTGATTTGACAAAGGGGTATTTTATAGCCACACAGTTAAGCCCTTTGCTAGAAAAGTGACAGTGACACTCCCCCCAAAGGCTTAGTCCTTGAACTCTAAGGAACACTTACTAAGTTGGCCACTGTCCTTTCTCTTGACTTACAGATTACACTGTGTATGCTAGTTACTTCATCATCCTAGCTACCTGGTGTCTGCGTTCAGTACATGAAAGAAAACCTGCTCTACTTTGTGCCTCTTTGCTAATTGTTCTGTACTGGCTATAGACTGACTTCTCCCTGTAATAACTAGCCTTAGGGTGGGAAGCCTGCTAGCTCAGCTTTGAAATATTCTGCCTTGCTTCACTCCCCTACCCTACTCCCTATTACCACCCACCCCACCTTACTCAACCATTATATTTCCCTCCTGCACATATCACTTGTAACAAGATTCACTATAGCTTTCCAGTTTTGCTACAATCAAGAAACACTCCTGTTTCTATTCTCCACTTCCTTACTTCGACCAAACATTTAGGATCATTTCCAAATGCCATTCTCCCTCCCATAATGTTTTACACTTCATCTTCTCCTATTCAGTCCCCTCCCCAACTGTACCTCTAATTCATTCTTGAGCAAAACTCTCTCTTCTTTTCATTGCTGAAATTTTCTCTTATATACTACAATCAGATTAGTATTTACCTCTAGAGCTCTATACTGTTTTACCCCCCTACCTTCAATTTCCCTAAGTCCATACACAATTAAATCAGTACTTTTGTCTTACTGCCCTTCCTTACCATACCTATTCTACACTGTTAAGACACCTTACCATATAACTTCAACCTCATTCATACCAATATTTGCCCTATACCTACCTATCAATCTTACCTATCAATACCTATATCTGATTATCAGTCTTACCTATCATCTTATTCTACTTTACTCCTCCCATTAATCTCTACTACCTATACCTGCATCCATTCAGACTCTCTCCATCACACACACACTGTCACCTATCCATACATCCCTTTAAATCCCAACTATGCCACTACTTCATCTTCTGTCACTAACATTTCTCATTATTTTCACACTCTTAACGAGCTATCGCAAGTCTTTTTTTCACTGTTACTTACCTACATCTACAACACAATGCTTAAACCAGAATACCATTAACACATTTATTTAATATCTCCTCCAGCATACTCAACATTAACTACATTAGCATTCTGAAATACAAGCAGCATATGCTCCACCATTATCCAAACTCATGCATAATCTAAAGCCGAAACAGAAGTGGCTCTTCAATAGCCCTATTGCTAACTGGACAGTAATACTGGACAGAATATAATTCCCAATCATGGAGCCACTCATCTAATCACAAACCTCGCCAAACCCTCACACAACACAAAACAGCAGCAGCAGGCTACCACTCCAACCACCTTGAACTTAAAATACTACACAGTAACCTAAGACATTTCGATAACAAAATCGTAGACGTTCATGCCTGTACAGCCCACTACTCCCCTGATCTCATCAAAGCCACTGAACCCTGGTTACAGCCATTCACAAAATATACAGAAATACTCCTATCACATTATAATATACTCATACCAGATGCAGCCAACAAAAAAGCAGGTGGAGTTGCTGTTCTCTACAGAAATGTTTTAGATCTGTCCCCTAACCAAGATACTATACCCACTTTAAGCAATGCTGAACTTCTCATTTCAATCCTCAAACTGAATACTCACAGATCTCTGATCGTCATAGGTCAAAACATACCACCTGCTAAAACATTCCCATCCTTGAAAAGATCCTTTCCTGGATCTCAGCCAGCATAAGAATAGAAACCATCTTGCTAAGAGACATTAACATAGGCTGGCAAAAAAAGCTCTAGAAAACCCAACAAATTAAATTCAGCTTACCCCTTCTCTCAGATGATCAAGAATCCAACTAGAATTAACAAAGCTATATCTACAGAATCCATCATGGAGTTGACGTGGACTGATTCTAACATTCACCCAAACAATGTTGCCATAAATGGCTCCCTATCCAATAGCGTAAGCAACCAGCAGCTATGCTACATAATCAGCCACCAAAAACAGTCCCACAAGGTTCATCTCTATAACACAGAATTCTCAGTAATTCAATAATGAAACTTTTACTTCCAGCCTGCCCCAGATCAACTGGGGTCCACTCCACTTAAAACTTCCACGTGATGAAGAGTTGAGACATTTAATACAATACTTCTAAATATCCTGGCAGAGCAAGAATTACTGAGAACCAAAAGAGTTAAAATCAAACCAGCCCCTTGGTTAACTAAAAAAGAAAAAATGAAAAATAAAGCAACTCATGCAACTTAGAGATAAAGCCTGGAAGTCATAGCTACAAACCAAGTCTCAAAGAACCCTACAGCAATACAAGCAGTTAAGGAAACACAGCGAACAAAGTATAAGACAGGACAAAAAAGCTTATTATAGCAACACCCAAAATTCATTATCAAAAAACTTCTGGAAATTAGTAAATACATTACTCAGTCCTGATAAATCAACCAATAATTCCCAAAACGTTGACTCACAATTTAACTCACATTTTATAAATACAGCAACCCCCCCTTACAAAACAAAACTTCTGTAAGCCCAGCCATCCCACTCCAATCACTGAAGCTACAACATGCCTTCATACTCACTCCAGTGCCAACATCTACAATTAAAAAATATCTATGCACCCTTAAGACAACAACCACTGACTCTAACCAACTTCCATCTGAAAACCTCACACTCACTGCAGATAGCCTTGTATATCCTGTGTCGACTGTAATAAACGGCTCTATCCAAGAAAAATATGTCCCTACCTTTTGGAAAAAAATCCTATATAATACCCCTCCATAAAGGTGGCTCATCAACCAGGCTCACAAACTATAGACCAACTGCCATTCTCTCACCCTTTTCCAAAATCTTGGAAACATGTATTCACTCTCAACTTGTTATATGCATTACTTTTAACTATTAACCTACTTTCTCCCTCACAGCATGGATTCAAACCCAATCACAGCATAATCACTGACATCTAAGGTCACAGATATAATAAATCGCAATAGAAATTCATTTTTTAACCTCAGCCCTATTTTTGGAAATATCCAAGGCATTCAACACAGTCAATCATCAAATTCCCCTAACTAAAGTCTCTTCCTATGGGCTATCACCCTCCTCACTTAACTGGTTTCTTAGTTACCTCACTAACAGGTCCCAAGCAGTGAAATGGCAAAATGATTTTTCCTCTTTCCTTCTTATATCCATTGGAGTCCCACAAGGCTCCACCTCAACAACCTAAACACAGTAGCCAAAGAGGTCACCGCAGTACAATATGCCACTGACTCCATACTAATCTGTGCTGCTGTGACACTACCCATGCTCCAAACACTCACCCAAAACCTTTTTCTTCCACATAAGTTTGACTCAACAACTCACAATTATTCCTGAGTAAAAAAAAAACGAAACTACTGCTGTTCACCCCCGACTCTCTCTCTCCTTCCAAAAAATACTTTTAATAAACTGCCATCGACCAATACCAGTACAGAACTAGTATCTTCCACCAAAGTACCAGGTATGATTATAGATGGCCACCTTCAGCAACCCATAAAGAAGACAAACCAAAGCTACGCTGCTTTTATAGAGTTAAACACTACCTTGCTGACTCTGGTATGCAAAACATAGCCACTTCTTTTCTACTCCCCATCCTAGAATATGCCTCTCTTATTCTAACCAATCTAAACTCCTCTCATCAGCCAAACTAAAACAATGCTGCAATAAAGTAGCCAAATTTGCAACTAGTATAGATCTCATCAATGCATCTCTCTAAAACAATTAAACTTGCTCAAAGTAAATAATTCTCTATTGTGCTTACAATTAATTACAACCATCAAACTACTGTAAAACCTGAAAAGTTTCCATCTCTTCACTCTATCATTCAATGTTACACTACTGAAAGACCTCTAAGTTCCACTGACAAATCATTACTCTCCATAACTAAACCCAGCAACAATGCAGGATAATCCCTGTATTCATACTGCATTGCTAACAGATGGAATACCAACCCATACCAACCCAATGCAAAACGGAGATACCTTGTGTGGCAGCGGCTACTACAGCTCCGGATATATGTATTGTGTTTATGCAAATTATTTGATCTGTCGTCTGTCTGAGAGTCAGTTTTGTCCAGTCGAGTGTGCGGTTGGTTGCGGTGTTTGGGTCAGTCTGCTCAGATTGCCTTGCTTTGTTTTGTTTTTATGGTTCGTTGGCTGGTCATGGTAGTCTCAGGCCCCCTGAGGAGAGTTGTGCCAAGTGATGAGTGTGGACAAGAAATGGAGTTGGAAGTGCCTTGCTTGATTTGTTTCAGATCGTTGGGCTTGGTCAAGGTAGTTCGGGCCTCAGAAGGTGAGTTGAGATGGGTGCAGATGGCATAAATCAGAGTTGGGATTGCCTTGCTTGCTTGCTTTATTCGGATCACTGGCTTGGTCATGGTAGTTCGGGCCTCAGCAGGAGGTTGTGACAGGTGCAGATGGAGGAGAATCGGAGTTCGGATTGCCTTCTTTGCTTTTGTTTCGGGATTGTTATGTTGGATCCAGACTTTGAATTTTGTTGGGTCGGATGTACTGGTCTGATTTTTGGGACATTGTTGGGCTGGAGATAAGCTGGTGGAGTTGTGGATGGTGAAGTTGAGAGGTGATCGTTGGTCTTACTATAGCCATTCAGGTCTTCATGTGCCAACAGTTGTGCTGAATGGCAAAGGGGATCAGTCTGGGATTTGATTTGTTGCTAGGGTTGGAGAAGTGCTGGTGGAAGTGAGGATGGTGAGGATGGCTGTAGTCACTATATTGCAACTGAGCATGGCTGAGGAAGCTTCTGTGCCTTCGGATGTCTGGACTCTGACATTGCTATGTGCATTTTGTCTTGTGTTATGTTTCTTTGCATATTCTTGTTTATGCTGTACTTCAGCTTGGAGAAAGAAATTTTGTTCAGCTGTACAGTTTTTTTGTTGTATGGTCTGAATGACGATAAAGTTTTACCTGACTTGAGTATTCCTCTTAAGAACTGACTGCAACCTGAAAGACTTTAAATGCCAATAGAAGCAATACCTGATAAATAAATGATTCTGCACCTACACCACCCCCAGTTAAACTGGTACTAATACAGCTATATGAATTTGTGCCATAACTCTCTGCTGCACAAAACTTAATGCACTATTACTACAACTATACCCTAGTCTACCATCTGATGTGCTTTATCTTCTTTGTGCCTCCTCCCCTCCTTCCTTTCTTTGGGCTGCTTAGCTCTTTATCTTAAAAAAATATATTCATATACAATCCACGTAACTGTTATTTTTAGTTAAAACTGTTAGTAAACAATGTAGCTGATGTCACAAAGGATGCCTGATTAATGGAACTGTTGCTCATGAATGAAAATGACTGTAAATGATGAAACAATGCAAATGATGGCTGTAAAATGGAACTTTTCTCCCTAGAGCTCTACTGAAAAAGGGCACTGCTCATTCGGACTGTCCCAGTAAACAAATGCCAATAAATAAATAAATAAAGTGGGTAGTCTTGACTGAATTGGGGCATTTACCAGTTAGTCTCTGACCAGATGATAAAATGCTTCATCTTAGTCATATAGAATTAGATAAATAAATTAGTATATTCGGAGCAATTCCTGTTCACTTATTTAAAAATTCTCATTAACAAGTACAATTTTTAAAGTATATTTTTGTGGGAGGAGGGTACACAGCATACATCAATGCAATTTTTCTATGCACTTCATTCAAATAAACAAAAAAAAAAACATTCAGATTTTACCTGAGCAAGTTATTTATAAATAGGATGGAAGGAGGAAGTCGTTCTTACAGTAAGCCTATAACTGGGATGACACAGCACTGAATGGCTTTTTCTTCACAGTCACATTTCTTAAAAACATATCCAAGAAATACAAGAAACAATACACATTAATGTATTTAAGTTTCACAGACTGAATTTTCCTTTCAGGTATGAGAAGACATGTTTTTCTGCAGAAATGGAGTGCAAAACAACATCTCTTGCAGTATTCACGTCCTTCCTTCTTTTTTAACTATGTCAGCCTCTTGACTGTGATTTACTATTGTTCTGATGCTTAAACAGGTTTTACTCAGCAGTACAGCTTTTTCTGTTCTGTCCTTTAAACTTCTACAATCTCTCTGCAGTCATCCATTTTTCTAGTCTCAATTCCTAATCTCATCACCATTCTGCTACATTCTCTGCTTACGCTGTTATATGAAATTTTAATAATTTAAATGTTGTCTAGGCTCTCTCTCCTTTCAAATTTACATCCTCTCAACCTGCATTTACAAAAAAAAACATAATTTGGGAAGGTAAAAGGAAAACCAGAATAGTCAGAGAAAGCCCTCAGTGTGATAGCTAGAATACTGTAAACTCCTCATAGTAAAAGCATCCCAGGACTGAACTGCCAGACCTTCAAGCTATGAGACTGAAGCCTCAACCATTGAATCATAGGTTCATTGGTGTGTACTAGGCTAATGGCCCTGGAGCCTTTACAAGATTAGCCCATAGGATTACCCTGGCATTGTGCCACCCGACCTTAGTTCCCAGTGCCTCAAGTAGAGCCACTGGAGTGGTGAATTTTCTATTTCCCATCCACTCATCAAGATTTCTCTTGAAGAGGGCCAGTGAGGTGCTCTGCTTGACATGTATGGGAAGTCTATTCCAGAGCATGGGCAGTCTCTGGGTTATGAACTTGTCCCTCCATCATGTTTTGTTGACTGTGGTAATGAGGTTGAGGTCTCTAGAGTGTGTGGTGCAGAGGGATTGGGATTTCTTTAGATGTAGCATTTCTAACAGAGCTGGGTCAAACATTGCTTTGTAAGTCAAGCAGAGATCGCCTCCAAGTAGGCGATATGAGACAGAGAATAGTTGGAGTTTTTTGAGTCTGTCCATATAGAACAAGTATTTAAGGCCTATGATCCTCTTTGTGAGGTACTTTTGCGGCCACTCCAGTAGCTGCAGGTGTCTAGTGAGATACATGCCAAATGAGGCATTGTACTCAATGATTGGCCTAATGAGGGAAGAGCAGAGTGAGATAATGACCTCTTTCTTCCTGGATGCAAAACCCTTAGTAATGAGATGTGCCACACAGAAGGACTTTCTGACTACAGTGGCAATGTGGTGGTCAAAAGAGAGGCTGCTGTCAACCTGTATTCCCAGATCTCTTATAACTCCTTCTGTGTTCAGTGGACTACCTTCGATGCGGTAATTCAGGGGAACTGGGTTTTCCCCAAGGGGATGACTACACATTTTTTGGCATTGAGGTTAAGGCCATGGTTCTGACACCAGTCGTTGGTCTCAGTGAGACCTTTCAGTAGGATGTCAACATCACTTGGGGAGTTAATAATAGCTCCCAACTTGCAATCATCTGCGAACTTTGTCAGCCAGAGTCCCTTCATGTTGGCCTGGACTTCAGAGAAGTAGACACCAAACAGGAGACAACCCAGGACCGAACCCTGTGGGACTCCACTCATGACTGGTATGAAGTCTGACTTGGAGTCAGCTATTTCACACTGTGGATTCTATCTGTGAGCCAGTTTGCAACCCACCTAGTGATATAGGAATTGATGCCTAGCTTAGTGAGTTTTTCTATGATTCCTGAGTGGGAAATGGTATCAAAGGCCTTGGCCAGATGACAGTAGGCTGTATGAACCACCTTGCCTTCATCCACAGCTCTGGTGACTGACTCAAAGAAGTCAACCAAGTTGAGCAGGTATGTTCTACCCCTCACAAAACCAAACTATGTAGGATCCAGAGTTTGTAGATTCCCTATATCCTTGTTTATTAGGTCCATGATGATGCATTCCACAGCTTTGCATATCAGACTCATCAGGCTAATGCGGCGATACTTCCCATTGTCTGTAGTCACTCCTCCTTTGTGGAGAGGGATGACTGTAGCAGTGAGCCATTTGGTAGGGAAAAAGCCTGAGGTAAGGATGTGAGTGAACAGGGCCCACAGATGAGGTGCCAGTTCACTCTGTAGTTCATGTAGAACACAGCCAGGGATATTGTCAGGTCCCTTAGAAGCTGTATTATTGGCCTTGGACAGTGCTGTTTTAACCTGTGCAGCAGTAATACCGGGTGCCTGACAATCTACTGGTACTGTGATTGTTCCTTTAGGAGGGGAGAGAGGGGTAAAGTTGGCACTGAATCTGTCAGCCAGTATATTGTGAATATCTGTTGGCTCGGTATAGGAGGTACCACTGTGCAGTAGCTCAGAGCAAATCTGGAGATTCTTTACATAACTATAGAAGGCCTTGTGGTTGCCTTTACTATCTGCTGCAATTCTGTTTTCATAGCTAGCTTTAGAGTATTTGATGAGGGATCTCAACTTTTTGTTGAGGCTGATAAGGGAGTTTTTCCAGTCTTGGTACTTTACCTTATTCCGCATCAGTTTCCTCTTCCTGTTGTAGAGTTTTTTTATGGCAGGGGACCACCAGATTGGCTTCCTTTACTTGGAGGAGAGTGTCTTGATTCTATTGGGTATGGCGAGATTGATGCATATGTGTACGCGTTCGTAGACTGCATTGGTGTATGACTCGGCGGTCATGCAACTATTCTCCATTTGCATGGATGCCGTGAAGTGAGCCACCTCTGTTTTTAGGAATCCAAAGTTAGCTTTGGAGATGTTTTTCATGGTGGTTACCTTTGTAGGGGCTGGGGGTGAGAGGGATGTGGATTTCCAAGGTGATTAGTTTGTGGCTGGATCTAACCAGAGAGAAGCTGACTATTGGTTTAGAGCAATGGCCGCCCATGTTAGTAATGACCAGGTCAAGGATGTTGCTAACTCTAGTGGGGGTAAGAACAAGTTGGTCCAGGGTATTGGAATTAATTAATTCCAGGAAACGTTGAGCAAGTATATTGGTACATAAGTAGTTTTCCCAGTTAATGGAGGGGTAGTTGAAGTCGCCCAGTATGAGAGTGTTAGGTTGGACCCTAATATTCTCCAGGGTGCTTAGGAACGTGGAGTGAGAATCTTGGGACATGGTTGGGGACCTATAGCAGACTATGACCTGAATCGGTGTCTTACCCAATACTAGCTGCACCTGAAGTATCTCAGATGCATTATGCTGGGTTACCAGTTTGGAGGTGTGCACATCCTTTATGAATATGGAAACACCACCGCCTTTGGAGCTTCGGTCCAAGTTTCTGCTGCCTTAAACGAGGTGTCTGTTACAGCACAAATGTTGATGTTCTCCATTTTAAGGAGTGCTGAATCATCACACCAAAAGCTGTTAGTATTGATAAGTTTAGTGAATAAACACACAATACCATTCCTGTAGTCTATGCCCTTTGCTAGTCTCACATTTGCAGAAAGTTAACAACTCTGTAATAAAATATTTCTGCCGTACTGGACAGGCACCGCATACAGTTCTATTAATGATTACTGTACAGATCTTATATAGCATATATAGTTTAAAAATATATCGGTGTAAGGTAATGTCCTAGTTTTCTTAAAACCTAAAAATAAAACTCATCTTTAAACTAAGAAATGAACTTTTTTACAGTTTTCTAAAGAAACATTCTAAAACAGGTTTTATCTTACAATCAAACCACAGAGATGACAATTTATCAAGCCTTAAACATCTGAAACAGACAGGATTTCAGACTGTTGCTAGTGAACTACCAGTTGTAGTTATAGGTACTAAGGTATGGGAAGTAACCACTAAATAATGCTATACTTTTTACTGAAATGTTTTATTTATATATTTAAATGACTGCCTTATCTGCTTTTGAACATGATTGGCTCCCTTTCATAATAAACTGATCCTATTTTTTGACACACAATAACAATCTCCATGATGGTGTGCGATATCTTGAGGCTCCAAAATGGAAACAGTATGAACCAGTCAGGTACAGTTTAAATGTGGCTACACCCCCCCCCCCCCAGGTTCTCAGATAGATAGGCAGCTTACTAGAAGTACAGTCCCAGAAGACAACTGAGAAGGCTAGCCCAATTTTCCAATTATTCTAAACACTGCCAGTTTAAGAAACTTGCAGCAAACGGATACTGACAGAATCAAACCCTAGATTACAGAAAGCAGTTTGCTAACAACTCATAGCCTTAATCCTCTGCTCTTTCAAACTGAAACAGGCCTAAGGAAGCCATAGTTAAACCTTTTCCCTTTTCCCAATATAAAGAAAACTAAAAAATTAGAAAACTTCCCTGTCCTTAATGAAGACATCAGAAAGACATCCAAATTGCCCTCTTAAGGACTTAAAAGAGTTCAAGTGCCTTGGCTTTTGAATGCTCACTAACCCCCCTCCCAAACTCTTTATGAATGCATTCAGGCCAAAATGCATTCAGGCCAATATGCCAGACTCTAAAACCTGTAGACATGGCATGAGATGTTTTGCCCTTTTCTGAGCATGTTAATATAGCCTGACGTGTCATATAATTTACAGTGCCATAACATCCCATAGCAATTACCACAGAATGAATATGGGTCCCTTTCTCAAAACAAATTTCTTGATTAAAAACCACGAAGGCCTAAAATACAATGAAGGGGGTTGAGCTTTATTAGCCACCTACCTAGAAATTGAGAAGGGTGTAATTGATCGTATAAGAGATGCCACAGCTCCGTGTTTTGCAGCTCGTACAGCCCCAAATGATCTGTATTGCACAGTTTCACCATAGTTTACAAAAGCCTGGTTATAAACAACTATTTTTCCTTTGGCTTCAGCAGCTCTCTTCTCCAACTCATCAAACGAGGCCACGACTAAGACTTCAGCTGTAATACCTAAGCCAACAAACAAAAACCTGCAATTAGTTGTGCAAACTGACAATGTATTTCTAGTTTTTGCTGCATTCACAGTGTCATACCATTCCACTTAGAAATGGCAAGTGACTCAATGTACTGTCTATAAAAAGCAAATGATACATTAGAGGCATGATGGCATATTTTGATAAACATGAAACAATTCCTGCTATGTGAAGTAATAAACACTATTAAATCCTTTCTCTATTTTTACCTGTGTCATAGAAAATGTTCTACTTTACGTTTTTACACTACAATGAATGATAACTGCTGAGTGTTCAGCTGGCACTGTCAGTGTAGCAGTTATCTGAGGACAGCGCCCAGCTGGAATCAGTACCATTAGAATAACTTTCAAACACACCCAGTAAGGCCCAAAAGGTCAATTTAACACATGCAGTATTAGTCTCCTTCACAAGCACTGTAGCAGATTGATACACCTGCTTTCTACATACAAGTGCTTCACCTTGAGTATTTGCAAATAAAACCAATGCAAAATAACTATACAAAAAAGGAATGTCTATCAGCTGGACTCATAGATACTGTCTGCTCTGCATACCATACAAAGAAGAAAGGATGATTCAATTGTTGGACTTGCAGGTATTTAGTTCATGGCAGAAGGAAGCATTTGTTAGTAAGTGCCCTATGATGTGCCAAATATGAGGCAGGAGCACTGCAGGTTACAACAGAACATCAGGAGGTGTTCAGTGTTGAGTGGTCAAGCATATGTCTGCTACCACTCCTTGCACCTTTACAGTCACCTTTGAGAATCACTACTTTTCAATTACTTTATTTTTAGCAACGTCACACTTTAAATTGTGAACCAATGGCTTGAGCACCAACAACATATATATGCAAACTCATGTCTGTTGTTTTCTGGGAGCAGTTTGTCTTTTAAAATTAACTTTCTGAGGTGAGGTTTACATTATTTATAAAATTTAAGTAGAACATTCATTTTAACACTATAAAGAGACCAAAATCAAATGTGGGAAGATATCAGAGTCATGAAAGACAGAAGGCTGACCAATTGTGGAAAAAATGTAGGCTGATACTGTCATACAGAACAGTTTGCTGAGAAAGTTTATATTCTCAAGTATACATCACCAATATTAAGATTCTTAAAGAAGATTTACAGATAATATCTGATCTACTGTGCTAGTTCCTGTCTGGAACTGCATGGTTACTTGGCAACTCTGAGGCTAATTACAAATAAAATGTCCCACAGGAAACTTTCTGTCTAAGTGCTGCCACATGTGTATACTGCAAGTCAAGCAGTATAAAATATCCATGTGAGAGGCCCAAAATAAGATGTTTAGCTGTTTAATTTTGACCAATATATATTTTCCATTGTACTAAACATAAAAGATTGCACGGAAGTGGGACATTAAGCATACACGGCACAAACAAACCGAATGATAATTATGAGTACATCTTCAGAAATATGTAATGTTAAATATATCATACAGATTACAGCAACCAATCACTCCATATTAGGTGAAACATAATTCTCCGTTAAACTTGTGGCACCCACACAACCTAAGTATCATGATTCCCTGCTACACAGGTAGCAAGCAAGTTGCGAGGCCAGAGGGCACACAGCTGAACTATAAGCTCACAACTTTATTTCAATCAAAACTTCCACTTTCCATGTACAAAAAGGCAGGAAGAAACCGCATTCTACAATAGTCACATAACAACATAAGAAGACAGTGCAGCCCTACACAACAACAAAACAGCCTGAATTACATGTCTGTATGCTGCAGCCCCACCAGAGTAAGTGATTCAAAGCTGCTAGAATAGGCATGAAAGAAATCACACTCTACATGGGATACACTACAATCGCATGTGTGATTAATAGCAACTAAACATCTAAAAAAATGCTTACTTAAAACAGAGGCACTCCAAAAGTCAGACAACATTCTAAACAATTCTTTTTTTTTTTTGAAGAAAGCAACCTTCAAACCCCAAATCTCTATGCATACCAACTCCAAAGTCACAAAAATTCAAAGAAAAAAGGGAAATACTTTCTTCCTCTACTGAGTCCCACAAACCAAAAAGTACAGTTGTGTACACTTACCATAAATGTAGATGTTCGAGTGTATTCACTGTTGCAGTCATTACATTTGGGTAATCTGCTGGCAGGTTGCCCTCAATCGGCCAGAATAACAAAGTCTTGGATCTTGCGTCGGTTGCTGTCTCCTCGTCCATGACGTCAGGTCGTCAGGGGTATAAAACATGCAACCGACACCATTTTAATCAGTTTTTCTTGCCCCAGATGTCAGGTGCCCCCCAAATGGGGAACAAAAAACAATATATATCTATATATATATATATATATATATATATATATATATATATACACACACATGTACTTTAGAACACAAAAATGTTACCTTCAGCTAAAAGCAAATACACCACAAAGGCTTTTGAGCATAGTGAAGGAAAGAATAGGTATAACCCGGACTGTAACAGTGAATACACTCGAACATCTACATTTATGGTAAGTGTGCACAACTGTACTATGTTCTTCGTGTTTCACTGCTGCAGTCATTACATTTGGGTATAATCCCAAAGCTATGGATGGGAGGATGGAACTAAACAGCATTAGGAGCAGCTATAAGGCCCTGCAGGACTGCAGTGGCAAAGCCTACCCTGGATTTAGAAAAGAGAGGTAAATGATAATGCTTTGTGAACGTATGAACTGAACTCAAAGTAGCAGCTTCTAGAATGTCTCTGGTAGGAACCCCTCTGAGAAAGGCTGCAGAAGTAGAAGCAGCCCTGGTGGAATGGGATCTGATCCCCTTGGGCACAGGTTTACCATGGTGCAAGTAGCAGAAATGAATACAATGGCTTATCCATTTTGAAATAGTTTGCTTTGATATAGCCTTCCCCTCTGTTCCTGCAGAAAATGCCACCAGTAGTTGTTCAGGCTTTCTTAGAGATTTTGTCCAAGTAGAATCATAGTTGTCTGTGTACATCCAATGAATGCAGAATCCACCCCCCCCCTGTTCTGCGGATTTGGGAAAAAAGTTGGCAGGTGAATGGTCTGGTTAAGAGCCACACTGGATACCACCTTAGGCATAAAAGAAGGATTGGTCCTGAGGGCCACCCCGTCCGGGTAAAAGATAATGAAAGGCTCCACTGCCATGAGAGCCTGTAGTTCTGAAACCCTTCTAGCTGAAGTGACTGCTAAAAGAAAGGCCGTCTTCCAAGAAAGAAATGTTATGTCCGCAGTAGCAGCTGGTTCAAAAGGAGGTAGGGTGAGTTTTACCAGCACAAAATTGAGGTCCCATGCAGGAGTCAGTGCTATCATGGGAGGCCTTACATTTTTGGCCCCTCTGAGGTACTGCTTTAGCAGGGGATGAGAGAAGCGAGGAGGCTCTGTGTTGAATGAGCCGAAATGGCAGAGGCATGGATTTTTATTGAAGAAAAAGATAGGCCCTTGTGAAGCATCTCAGTTAAGTACTGCAAAATTTGAGGAATATCGGGCTTTGCTGTGTCTAATCCTTGAGCTTTGTTCCAAGCACAGAATATCTTCCATTTATCAGCATAAGAATTTCTAGTACTAGGCCTTCTAGCCTCCAAAATGATATCCATCACAGGTTTACTGACAGATGTGACTGGTGAATTTAGTTGATTAGCCATGCTGCAAGATTCAGAGTTTGGAGCTGAGTATGCAGAATTTGATAGTTCTGCTGAGACAATAGATGAGGTGTTTGAGGCAAGTACCATGGAGGAAGGTGTGACATATTCCTTAGAAGCGGGTACCAGTGTTGGCGAGGCCAGTCCGGAGCAATCAGAATCATTTTTGTTTTTTCCTGTCTGACTTTTAGTAAGACCTTGGAGAGTAGAGGCAGAGGGGGAAAGGCACAGACTGATAGGTTTTTCCAGCTGAAGGATAGAGCATCCACTTTCCATGCTTTTTTGTGATGAGTTCTTGTGCAGAATTTGTCCAACTGATAGTTTTGGGGAGAGGCAAATAGATCTATGTCTGGGCTCCCCCATTTTTGTGTCAACATGCTGAAGATTTGAGGATCCAGTTTCCATTCGTGTGGGTCCATAAGATTTCTGCTTAGGTCGTCTGCCAGAGTATTTTGCTTTCCTGGCAGGAATTGAGCTTGAGGATGTATTTGGTAAGTCAAGGCTGTGTTCCACAAGGCCATTGCTAGACTGCAAAGGGGGTAGGAGTGGGTACCCCCCTGCTTGTTTATGTACCATATAACTGTGGTGTTGTCCATCTTCATCAGTAGTTGTCCTGGATGAAAGAAGTCCCTGAAGGCTGTTAGAGCATTCTGTACAGCTAGCATTTCTTTCTGGTTAATATGTAGATGTATTTGATTTGGGCTCCATTTGCCCTGAATGCACCTCCCTGCCAGATGGAACCCCCAAGCATAGTCTGATGCATCTGCAGTTATGGTTTGGGTGGCAGGGGGTAGAATGAATGACAGTGCCTTGTTTTGGTGACATGCCTCTGCCCATCAAAGGAACTCCTGTTGTAGGCAGGGAATGAGAGGAATCATTGTTTCCAGGCTGTGACAATGTTGACTCCATAAGCTTTTTAGGTACCACTGAAGTTTCCTCATATGCAGTCTTGCATATGGAATTAGTAGAATGCAGGATGCCATGAACCCCAAAGCCTGCAGAATTTGTCTTGCAGATAGCTGGTTTTTTTTTGCCACTTGTTTGAAGTATGTTGTCAATTGAATTTGTTTGTCTGGCGTGAGGTAAGCCATCTGGGCAGTTGTATTCAAGCTTGCACCCAGGAATATAATTATTTGAGGGGGTACCAGTTGTGATTTCTTTTCGTTTATGGTGTACCCTAGGCATGCTAGAAGAAGAGTGTCCTTGTCCTCTGCCTGAATGAGACAATCGTCCAGATACGGATAAATTTGAATGTTTCTTTGTCTGCAAAATGCAATTACTGGTGCCAGGCACTTTGTGAAGACCCTGGGCGCAATAGAAAAGCCAAAGGGCAGTGCAGAGAACTGGTAATGCAAATAGCCTGCTTTGAAGTGGAGGTATCTTGTGCAAGATTCCCTGACTGGGATATACAGGTATGCCGCTCCTTTAAGTCTAGAGTTACCAACCAGGCATTCTTGCCTAGCATAGGCAGTAGCTGTTGTAAAGTCAGCATTTTGAATTTTGGAATGTCCAGAAAGGTATTTAGAATGGATAAGTCCAGAATTGGATGCCATGATTTGTCTTTTCTAGGGACCAGGAAAAGTCGTGAATAAAACCCTTGTCCTTTTTCCTTTTCTGGAACTGATTGAATAGCCCCCATATCCATGAGAGACATGACTTGTTTCTGGGCCTCTGCCCACTGATTTGGTGGCAGATCTGGCCATCCGTTTGGAATTGGTAACATGTGGAAATGAAATCTATACCCCTGGGATACTATATTTAAGACCCATTTGTCCTGGGTAATTAGATGCATGAAATGCTAGTTTTCCCCCCAAAGGGGCTGCCAAAAGATACGTGTTTGGAGATGGCAGACGAAAGTCATTGAGACTGTTTACTGTAGGGTGGTGCTTTGCTACCTCCTGATTTGGAGGTGGAGGCACCCCATTGCTTTGACCTGTAAGATCCTTGTGAATGAAACCTGGAGCCTTTGGAGCATCTGGGTTTGCCCTGAGCAGCTGTGTTGGACACTGGAAAGGACCAAGTCTTAGTAGGCCAGTGCCTACTGAACCTGGGTGGCTGCACTTGCAAGAAATCTTTTACAGTTTGCATAGATTTAGCTTTGTCTTCCATCTTTTTTAAAACCTCTTCTGCCTTATTACCAAACAGACTGTCCTGCTGTAAAGGAGCATCCAACAATTTAGCTATAACATGATCAGGCAGATTTTGCTCCTTGAGCCAAGCATGCCTTCTTATCACAGATCCAGTTATGGCGGCCCTGCAAGAGGCCTCCAGGGAATCAAAACCACATTGCAAAGTATGCTTTCCAACCTGTTCTGCTGAATGGAATAAATCCTGTAACTCCTTATTTTCCACACAATCAGAAATTAACATAATTTTCTGTTTCAATAAGCCCATAACATGCTGTTGATATTTAAGCATATGAAACTGGCAGTTTAAAGCCCTGATTGCCAATGTGACAGGTGCATAAACCTTCTTACCCCATCTATCCAGCGCCCTGGAGTCTCTATCTGAAGAGGTAGGATTTTTGGCTGTAGAAGCCTTAACACCCTTGGGACCCTGAGAAATAGTTTCAGGGTCAGCAGCAGGATTTTGAAAAGAAATATGTGTGAGTCAGGAACCCTGTAATATCTGTCTGGCTTACTAGGAGCCGGAGGCAGGGAATCAGGAGCCATGCTTGATTCTGAGAAAACATCATCCACAATGTCTAACACAGGAGGTATAGCCAATGGCCTATGCTGAGGAAAAAGAAGAAAATCCCTACGCCTCTTTTTGGATTCTGAGAAGTCCTGACTCTCCCAATGAAAATGTTCCCTTAAAGTATGGAAAGTCTCTCCAAAAGAGTAATCCTCAGGAGGAGAAGCAGAAGGGATGGATTCCTCTGCATCAGAGTCCTGACAAGGTGGGATAGAAAATTCCTGATCAGAAAAGGAATCAGAATGTTGTCTGAATGAACTGCAACTGTCCCCGGAGGAAGAACAGCATGAAAGGCTTGCAATGCTAAAAGCACTGCCCTCATCTCCAGAACATTGATATGCAATCTGGTCTCGGTCTGAGACCACGTGCCTTGGACTGTCCTCCCCAAATAGTGCCTCTCCATCCAAGCTGGGAGGTGTCCGTGATCACTGTGGCTTGGGCTGTGGGTGTTAGGAAGGGATGGCCTGCCAAGATTTCCGGCGATTGGCGCCACCAGAAAAGAGAAATCTTGCAGGCTCTGCTGATTCGTATTGGATAGTCCATGGGGATGTCTAACCAAAACCACTGAACTGCCAGGGTCCACTGAAACACCCGCATGTGACGGCGCACACAGGGAAGGATTGAGATTGCTGCGGCCATGGAGCCTAAGGTTCAGAGGACATCACTCGCTGTTGGCGTCCTAGGGCCAAGGATCACTGACACATGAGCCCGCAGGTTCTGGACCCTGTCCATAGTGAGAAAAGCTTGCAATAGTAGAGTGTCCAGCCGTGCCCCTATAAATTCCAAGGTCTGTGTCAGCTTCAAGCGGGACTTGGAGATGTTGATGGTAATCCCTCAGTTGACTGCAAAATGCAGGAAGGAGTCTCTGGCCATGCAAAGTAGACGCTTGGTGGCAGCAGCAAGGAGCCAGTCGTCTAGGTAAGGAAACACCTGAATTCTCTGAAGCCTCAGGTGAGCCGCTACGACTGCCATAACCTTGGGAAGCACCCTGGGGGCTGTGGTGAGACCAAAGGGTAGGGCTCTGAACTGGAAATGATTGGCTCCCAGCGGAAGCGAAGGAATCTCCTGGAGCTTCTGCAAATTTTGATATTGTAATAAGCATCCTGGAGGTCTATCGAGCACATCCAGTCACATTCTCGGAGGTAAGGTAGAATGGACTGCAAGGTGACCATCCAGAATTTTTGCTTGGCTACAGTCAGGTTCAGGGATGATAGATCCAATATGGGCCTGAGGTCCCCCGTCTTTTTTTGGCACTAAAAAAACCTGGAGTAAATGCCTAATCCGGACTGATCTGTGGGGACCGGTTCGATGGCCCGATTACGAAGCAGCTTTGAAATTACTTGCGTTGCCGCCTCCTTTTGAGTGGGTGGAACATCTGGGATGCGCTTTGGTTGGATGGGTGGGGCAACGAACGGGATGGAGTAGCCTCTGGATATTATTTGAAGCACCCAACGGTCCATTGTAATGGATTCCCAAGCCATTAGGTGCAATGACAATCTTCCCCCGACTGTCTCCAGAGTAGAACAGTCGGGCAATCCATCAGGGTTGCTGCACAGGTCTATCCGAGAAGGTCTCCCTAGACCCAAAGTTCCCCGGGCCCCCTCTGCCTCTGGGGCAGCTTCTGTCTTGTCCCCCCCCTGCCTCTAGGGGACAAGTTGTCCTGAGAGTCCTGGGAAAACTGAGATTTGTGGAACCACATCTTCTTCTTTTGCCCTCTCTGATTCCTAGAAAAGGATCTTTGAGGGCTAGAGAAGCGGACTCCGATGGCAGACACAGTCTTCCCAAACAGGGAGGAACCGTCAAAGGGAGCATTTGTGAATGACGCCTTGAAGGGGTCCGCGAATTGACAAAGTCTGAGCCAAGGGTGCCACCTCATAGCTACATTGGTCCCAGCCTCCCTAGCCGCTCCTTCCATGGCATGGGAAAGAAGACACATGGACGTGTTCAAAACAGATTTCAGAGTCGACATTTTCGCCGAGAACAGCCACTTGTTCTCTGGCGACAAAGACTCTGGGGACGACACAGCGAATTCCGTGACTAGGTCTCGCTGAAGTCGAAGGACGTGTGCCAAATAATTCAGCATGCATATAGAAAACATTGCTGAAGAAAAGACTCGCTTCCCAAACTAATCCACCACCCTAGACTCCTTGTCCGGAGGGTGGACCAAAGAATTTTCCTGTGCCAGTTCTCTCCTGGTGGCAGCTGCAACCACCATAGCATCAACAGGGGATCCCTTGTACCAGGCCTGTCTGTCTGTGGGAGGAGAAAGGATCCTGTCTGGGCATTTGGGTATTGGCTCTATGGTGTCAGGCTCCTTCCATGCCCGCGTGGTAATGAGATCCACTAATGGATCTGCAGGAGGGGACACCCAGGATGTAGATGGGCCCATGCCAAAGGCCTCCAGAAATACTGACTCGTCCATAGAGGGTTTTGGGGCTGACCAACCTCCCCTCTGGTGGAGGATTTCCATGATGCCTCCAAAGGAGACATCCTCAGGAGGTGACCTGGAGGAACCCTCACCTTCATCCAAGTCAGTATCTTTTGTGAGGGACTCGGGGAGAGTCCATGTGCCTCCTCTTACATGAGTGCTTACAGGAAGCCTCCTCAGTGGGACTCTCTGAAGAGGGCTCGTAAGTCACGGGGGGGTTCCATGACAGGATCCACCTGGGGGTCCTCTAGCTTGGGCTGTCCCTGGGACAAACTGATGGGAGCCGTGACCAAATCCACGGAAGCCTGGGCGGAGTCCAAGGCAATGGGCTGGGGTCTCAATCCTTGGGAGAGAAAGTACAGTTGTGTACCTACCATAAATGTAGATGTTTGAATGTATTCACTGTTGCAGTCACTACTCTAGGGTTATCCTGCTGGCAGGCTACCCGCAGTTGGCCTGAATTCCAAAGTCCTGGTCCGGCGTCGGTTGCTGTTGCCTCTTCCCTGACGTCAGTGCGCCAGGGGTATAAAAGATGCAGCCGACGCCATTTTCTTCAGTTTTTCTTGCCCCAGATGTCAGGTGCCCCCAAAAGGGTAGGCTAAATATATTATGCAAATAAACATATATGCAGTAAAGAAACATTTCCTTCATCTACAAGCAAATACACCACATAGGTTATACAGAATAGAGAAGTACAGATGAACCCCAGCAAAAGAAAGGGGGACGGAGGGAGGGTAACCTGGACTGCAACTGTGAATATACTCGAACATCTACATTTATGGTAGGTACACAAATGTACTATGTTCATCGTGTTTCACTGTTGCAGTCATTACGCTTGGGTTGAATCCCAAAGCTGAGTACGGGTGGCTGAGCTAAATAGGGTTAGGAGAGGCTATGAGGCCCTGCAGCACTGCAGTGGCAAAGCCTGCTCTGGATTTAGAGTAAAGAGGTAAGTGGTAGTGCTTTGTAATAGTGTGCACTAAACTCCAAGTTGCAGCCTCTAAGATGTCTTTGGTTGGTACTCCTCTGAGGAAGGCTGCGGAAATGGCTGCTGCTCTGGTAGAATGAGGCCTAATGCCCTTAGGCATTGATTTGCCATGCTGAGAATAGCAGAAACAGATGCAATGACCTATCCATTTAGAAACAGTCTGTTTTGAGATAGCCTTTCCTTATGATCCTGCAGCATATGGCACTAACAGTTGCTCAGTCTGTCTGAAAGCTTTAGTTCTGTCCAAGTAGAAGCGTAGCTGCCTGTGTATGTGCAAAGAATGCAGAATTTTCTCACCCTTGTTCTGTGGGTTTGGATAAAAGGTAGGCAAGTGAATTGTTTGGTTGAGGGCCACACTGGACATCACCTTAGGCATAAATGTTGGGTTTGTCCTCAGAGAAACCCTGTCTGGATGAAAAATGATAAAAGGTTCCACAGCCATGAGTGCTTGTAACTCCGAGACTCATCTTGTAGAGGTTATTGCCAGTAGCAGAGCTGTTTTCCAGGATAAGAATTTTATATCAGCTGTTGAGGCTGGCTCATAGGGAGGCAGTGTGAGTTTTTCCAAGACATAATTGTGGTCCCATGCAGGTATTGGTGCTCTCCTTGGAGGTCTTATGTTTTTGGCCCCTCTGAGGTACTGCCTTATTAAAGGATGAGAAAAAATAGGAGGTTCCGTATTGTAATGGGCTGAAATGGCAGAGGCATGAATCTTAATTGAAGAAAAGGAAAGGCCTTTGTCCAGCATCTCAGTTAGGTATTGCAAAATCTGAGAAATATTTGGTACATACGTGTCAATGCCTTGTTCCTGGTTCCAAGCACAGAATCTCTTTCATTTCTCTGCATAAGATTTTCTGGTACTGGGCCTCTTGGCCTCCAAGATAACATCCATAACAGCTTTTGAAAGAGGAGTGTTCTGGATGGCTACATTATCCGCCATGCTGCCAGATTTAAGGTCCTGAGTTGACTGTGCAGGATCTGATTGTTTTGTTGGGTCAGCAAGTAGGAAGTTTGAGGCAATATCCATGCTGGGCCTTGAGACAAGCTCTTGAGGATTGGGTACCAGTGCTGGCATGGCCAGTCTGGTGCAATCAGTATAACTTTTGGCTTCTCTTGTTTGACCTTTAGGAGTACCTTGGGAAGGAGAGGCAGTGGATGAAAGGTGTATACTGTTAGGTTTTTCCAGCTGAAGGATAGGGCGTCCACTCTCCATGCTTGTTTGTGATAAATCCTTGTGCAAAATCTCTCTAATTGGCAGTTGTGAGGGGAGGCAAATAGATCTATGTCTGGGCATCCCCATTTCCTTGTTATCATGCTGAAGACTTGTGGATCCAGTTTCCACTCGTGGGGATCCATGAGGATTCTGCTTAGTTCGTCTGCCAGAGTATTTGTTTTTCCTGGCAGGAATTGTGCTTGCAGGTGAACTTGGTAAATTAATGCTGTGTCCCACAAGGTCATTGCTTGTCTGCAGAGGGGGTAGGAATGTGTGCCTCCCTGCTTGTTTATGTACCACATGACCGTAGTATTGTCCGTCTTTATCAGTAACTGTCCTGGATGAAGTAGGTCCTTGAAAGCTGTCAGGGTTTTCTGAACAGCTAGCATCTCTTTTTGATTGATATGAAGAGGCATCTGGCTTGCAGGCCATGTGCCCTGAATACATTTTCCTGCCATATGGGCCCCCCAGGCATAATCTGATGCATCCGTTGTCAAAGTCTGTCTGGCTGTGGGTAAAGTGAATGGCAGACCCTTGTTGTGGTGACAGGCCTGTGCCCACCATCGAAACTCGTGTTGCAGGCAGGGAATAAGGGTAATTACTGTCTCCAGGCTGTGGCAATGCTGAGTCCAACCACTTTTTAGATATCATTGTAGTTTCCTCATATGCAGTCTGGCATTTGGAATTAGTAGAATGTAGGATGCCATGAAGTCCAAGGCCTGCAGGATTTTCCTTGCAGATAACTGGGTCTTTGTTGCCAACTTTTTGAAGTAAGAAGTCAGTTGCCTTTGTTTGTCTGGTGTGAGATAAGCCATCTGGGCAGTTGTATTTAAGCTTGCACCCAGGAATATTATCTCTTGAGAGGGAACTAGTTTTGATTTCTTTTTGTTTACTGTGTACCCTAGGCAAATTAGTAATCTTTATACAAACGCCAGATGCTTTAGAAGAATGTCTTTGTTCTCTGCTTGAATAAGGCAGTCGTCCAAGTAGGGATATATTTGAATTCCTCTTTGTCTGCAAAACGCAATAGTGCCAGGTGCCAGGCATTTTGTGAAGACCCTGGGTGCAGTAGATAAGCCAAAGGGCAGTGCAGAGAATTGGTAGTGCATTGAGCCAGCTATGAATCTGAGGTATCTTCTGCAAGATTGTCTGATTGGGACATGCAGGTATGCCTCTTTTAGGTCCAAAAATTATGAGCCAAGCCTTCTTGCCCAGCATGGGCAGTAGCTGCTGTAGAGTCAATATCTTGAATTTTGGAACCTCCAGAGATGTGTTTAGTACAGACAGGTCCAGTACTGGTCTCCTGGTTTTGTCCTTTCTGGGCACCAAGAAAAGTCTTGAGTAAAATCCTTGCCCCTGCTCTTGTTGTGATACTTGTTGAATGGCCCTCATGTCAATGAGGGCTGTAGTTTGCTTTTGTGCCTCTGCCCATTGATTGTGTGGCAGGTCTGGCATACCTTTTGCTCTTGGTAGAGTGTGAAAATGGAACCTGTAGCCCTGGGACACTATGTTGAAGACCCATTTGTCTTGGGTAATCTTTTGCCAATTTTGTGAATAAAGTGCTAGTTTTCCCCCTAAGGGGGCTGCCAAAAGAAAGGTGCTTGGATCTGGCAGAGAAAAGTCATTGGGACTGTTTCCTGTAAGGTTGTGATTTGTCTTCTCCACTTTTGGAGGTAGGAGCACCCCATTGTTTAGGCCTGTATGAGCCTTGGGGCTGAGATTTGCCTCTGGGATGTCTGTATCTGCCTCTTTGTGGCCTGTCTGTCACTGGAAAGGACCAATTTTTAGAAGGCCATTTCCTGCTAAATCTGGGAGGCTGTACCTGTAAAAAAATCCTTAACTGTCTGCATGGATTTCACTTTATCCTCTATTTTCTTCAACACCTCTTCTGCTTTAGCACCAAACAAGGTATCATGTTGTAATGGGGCATCTAATAATTTTGCTTTAACATGATCAGGTAGATTCTGTTCCTTTAACTAAGCATGCCTTCTAATAACAGAACCTGTAACAGCGGCCCTGCAAGACGCCTCCAGTGAATCATAACCACATTGCAAAGTATGCTTTCCCACTTGTTCAATTGCATGCAATAAATCCTGCATTTCCTTGTTCTCTGAAAATTCTGAATTTGTCAACATTTTCTGTTTAAGCAGTGACATTAAGTATTGCTGATATTTAAGCATATGAAACTGACAATTTAAAGCCCTTACAGCCAAGGTAGCAAAAGTGTAAACTTTTTCCCCCCATCTGTCCAGTGCCCTGGAATCCCTATCAGAGGGGACAGTTTTTTTTGCAGTGGAAGCTTTGACCCCTTTGGGACCCTGAGATATAGTTTCTGGGTCAGCAGCGGGGTTTTTATATAGGAATTTATGGGAATCTGGGACCCTGTAGTATCTGTCAGGCTTAGCAGGTGCAGGAGGTAAAGAGTCTGGGGACAGGCCGGACTCTGAAAATACATCATCTACAATATCTAGAACAGGTGGAATAGCAAGGGGTCTGTGCTGAGGTAATAGCAGAAAGTCTCTGAGTCTTTTCTTAGATTCTGAGTAATCTTGGCTTTCCCAGTGGAAATGCTCCCTCATGGTATGCAGTGTTTCCCCAAAAGAATAATCCTCAGGAGGAGAGGCTGAAGGAAAGGATTCTTCAGCATCAGAATCCTCATAAGGAGGCATGGAATAATCCTGTTCAGAAGAGGAATCAGAGGAAATAGAAACCTGATCAGAGGAATCATATTCTGTCTCTTGCCTAGGCCTCTTATCAGGAGGGGGATGGGAACCCCTGATCAAAGTAATTAGGTCTTCGGCCATTTTAAGCATCTGTTTTTTAGGCATTGTAGTCTGAGTAGGATAATGCTGTACTTGTTTCTTTGTCTTTAGAGCTGCTTTAGTCTTTGTCTTTGAAGCTGAAGATGGTTTAATATATAACTGTGTAGGTCTGAAGACACCTTCAGAAGCCGATGTCTGCTCAGCGGCTCTGGACCCATCTGAGGGAATGATTTCCGAGTGTCCAATACCTTGAGTATCCAGAGGCCCAGTCGGCTCCACGTGGGAGTCGGAAGCGGCCTGTGGCTCTGAGGAAGCGGGCGTCAGGGGCTGCGAAAGCGCCTCACTGAGAGCCGACGAACCGGCGACTGGCCTAGTGGAGGCCTCGTCATTGGTTTTGGACCTCGGATGCCTATCCTTTTCCTTGTCTTGCGTTTTTTGTAAACTCCGGTCGTCAGCTGTTCTGACGGCATTATATAATTAAACCTTCGGCCAAAATAATGAAATGCAAAATCGAACCGACGCTTAATCTTGCGTTGGTTAAATCTAGCACAAAACCGACAGCTAGCAACTTTGTGGTCGGGGCCTAGGCAAGGAATACAGTAAGAGTGAAAATCCTTATGAGGTATTTGCTTCCCACAAGAAATACAATTGTTAACTTTTTCTGACATCGGTCTGGAGCAATAAAAAAGTTTCCCCAACGGGGTACTTAGCTTTAATGAAGACTTCGGTTCTGAAATTCGGATTTGAAAATCTCAGGAGTCTTACTGCTTTTGCTTCGGGCACCTCACGGCAAGAAAGACTGAAGAAAATGGTGTCGGCTGCATCTTTTATACCCCTGGTGCACTGACGTCAGGGAAGAGGCGACAGCAACCGACGCCGGACCAGGACTTTGGAATTCAAGCCGACTGCGGGTAGCCTGCCAGCAGGATAACCCTAGAGTAATGACTGCAAAAGTGAAACATGATGAACATCTCTCCACCACATCGAAGGCCGAAGGAGAGCGCACCTCCTTAGCAACCAACAAGGAAGAAGCTCCCCCTGGCTCCATCGTGAGGATCAGGGTCGAGGCCAAGGTAGCCAGGGTTCCGAAGGAACGGCTCGGATCTGACAAAGTCGGAGCCGAAGACACCTCCATTCCCTCGGATCCGGCTCCCCGTTCTCGGCCCCGAGAGTTGCTCGGATCCGAACCAGTCTGATCCAAGGAACTCTAGGTAATTGCCGGTGTCGAGGTTGGAGGAACTGTCAGCGCCGAACCCCCTGCTACGAGTATCCTCTGATCCATAAACCCCGAAACCGTAGGTCGGATCGGGGAAGGAGAGATTGGATGGAAAAAGGGCATTGAGGTCCCCTCTCTGGCCGGAGAGGGGCCTGGAAAGACTCCCATTTGGATTTGGGTCCGAATGAACCTCCACATCATCCTGTCCATGTCAAGCTTTGACAGACTCCGAGTCGACCGCGAGGAGGCGACTGACTCTGATCTGGCTGGTCTATGAGATGACCTCGAAGAAGGCCTTTGGTCCTAGGGCTCATTCGGCTCCAGGGAGAACCTCGGGAAGTAGAGCCGAGGAGAGGTGGTCCTGACAACTTTAGGAGACAGACTGGGAAATGGCTCCCGCTCTGGAGACCATTTGTGGTGCCTTTTCCCTCTTTTACCCTTGTCTCTCTTGTCTTTGTCCTTTGATTTTCTCCCTGTCTCAGAAGGCTTAGAGGGAGGTTGAGTCCCAGCCTGTGGGGGGCGTTGTTCGGCTACTGGAGCCGATGTCGAGGTCGTTGAGTCCAATGCAGAAACTGGTAGCAGGCCCTTAGCTACCAGTTTTGTCTTCCTCTCTTTCAATGCCCTAGGGTTGAACCCTGCACACACACACCACAAGGCAAAGATATGTGGGGAACACCCAGGCAAATAACACAGAGTGTGGCCATCAGCTGGTGAAAGCTTGTGGCCACACTGTGCATTTTTTAAAAATTGGTTTTGGCTGTACAGCCATCACCACACACCCCTCAGCCAAAACTAAACCAACAAACACACACACACACACACACACACACACACACACACACACACACACTAAGGATGGTTAGGGCTACACTACCACACAAATCCTAACTTTTTAAACTACTTTTTTTTTTGACAGAAAACTGATGAACGATGAAGGGGAGGAAAGGGAAACCAAAAAATGACTACACTCACACATTAAATATATATCAAAAAGTACCACTTACTAAACCCAACTTGGAGCTATAGTGACCACGATGCATACGCATGAAGTGGCAAACGAGATCTGAGGGAAGGTAGGAGATGTGAGGGGTTATGGGTAAGGGGAGGAGCTTGGAGCAGATGCTTGAAAAATGTTGCTGGCTCGGATTCGATATGGATCCGAATACCCACAAGTTGCAGATAAATGAAGTTAACTACTTCAGATCTGGACTTTCAGCTTGTTCACTGCCAGTTTGCACAGGCCATACTTTGTGCTGTTGCCATTAAAAACCTACAGATCCCTGAGAAGCCCAGCAGATCAGGATGATTTAAGAATCTGATAATGATAAATGTGTAATTACTAAGTATGTAATATCGCAATGTAACTGGAATCGAAGGTGGACATTTTAGCAGCTTTAGGAAACTGCAGTACAATATAAGCTCCGTAGTGTGCAGTGCTGTCTGTGATGTGTTGCATGTGTGGAGCTGGTGGTCTCACTGTATCATCGTCTGCTTTGCTGAAGTGCCATCTGGACAAATGGATAATTAACCTTATGGATATTACGGAATGGTGGGCAGAATACTGTCCAGCTCAGTTTATGAACAAAAACGAGTTGTGATAACATTTTTCTAAGTAATGTCTATTATTGTGAGGTAGTGCGATACTTAAAAAAACATATTATGTTTGGGTTTCCAACCACTGAACTTCAGTGAAATTATGAGCAATACAAAACTGTTACAAAACATTTTAAGGAATAACACATAGATGATTAATACACAGGCTCACTGGTTGGGTACAGGTGCTACCTATCAGCCCACGTAACAGGTGATGCAAAAGGTTTGGGTATAAATAACATGCCTAAAAAAAAAAAGCTGTTAGCGTTCATGGCTGAAACTGGTTTTCATTAATGAACACAGTTTAAGTGTATTTCCAGAAGAGCTAGGATCAAAAGGACATCTGCTTGAATAATGCACAACATATCTGATATACATATAAAGGCATTGCTCGAGGACATCTGCTTGAATAATGCACACCATATCTGATATACATATACAGGCATTGCTGGAGGACATCTGCTTGAATAATGCACAACATATCTGATATACATATACAGGCATTGCTGGAGGACATCTGCTTGAATAATGCACAACATAGCTGATATACATATACAGGCATTGCTGGAGGAAGAATGATAAAAGTTTGCAACAAACTGAAGGAGCGTTCTAAAGTATGGCAGGTTAGATTCAGTGAAAGCAGCAACCTAACATACATTTTAGAAGGAAGGGAGAAGTAAACAAAGGGACAATAAAAAGTAATGCTGACAGTGTTACTTTACTATATATGATGACATGCAGGGGTGTTTATGATCTGTCTTGATAGGCACAACAAAAAGTTTGGCTTGGATGTCACAAACAGAACATATGAAATTTTAGAAGTACTCTTTAGGAATTACTTTAAAATTGACTTAGTTACTTATGCCACTTTAAGGGGGTCTTGGGAGGACATGATTGACAGACCATGCTGTTTTCCAGAGATGGTCTGCACCCGTCCCCACTAGGCTTTTGGATATTGGCCAAAACATTATCCATCCCTATAGTGCCTTTTTTAGACAATGCCAACATGACTTAACCTTCTGACATATTAAATTCTATTCAAGATAAACTAAAGGTGTTGCTGCTCACAGCTATGAGTATCAAAAAGATGCCCCACTCCCTGGAAGCGCTCATCACTTTTGAAGAGTATTGACATTTCTGCAGTTACTGATACATGGCTTAAAGGCACAGAAAGCACCCTGGCAGTGCAAGGCTATAATGCTTTCCACACATTTAGACCAGCTACCACACAAGAAGAGACAAGTGGTGGAAATATATCAATCTACATAAAAAGTAAGAACACCTCAAGATTGGTCAAACAATATGACATTTTTGAGCTACTCAATGTCCAACTAACCTTAGGTAATGTCCCATACCATATCCTTGCTAGCTACAGGTCCCTGTGTATGACCCAGAATAACTACTATACCAGGTACTTGAATGTACTGGAGTCACTCACCATTCATCCCAAAACCATATTCATGGGTGATTTAAACTATTCCACCATAAAATGGGATACACATACAACCACTAACAAGCAAGCTCAGATACCTGGATTTTGTCAATGAAAACACCATGGAACAGCTAGGCTGCACACTACTAGATGTGCAAATATACTGGATCTGGTACTCACAAATATAAGGGAATGCTGCACACCCCCTAACCGGTCCTCACTGGTCAGATCAGATCACAAAGGGATCACCTGTGAAATAAATATAAAGCCCAAACTCCCAGCAAACTCCAGAACCTTTATTAACTTTTCCAAAGCTAACTACCTCCTATTAAGCAATAGCATAGCTAATTTCTAAGCCCTCCCAAACTCGGAGAACACTGTGACCTATGTGGAAGTGCTTACGGAAATCCGGTACAAGCATGTAAACAACTGCATAAAAACAGCAGTACCAAATTGAAATAAACTTAGGACAATCTCCAAAAACAAGCCTCCTTGGTGAACCCCCACTAAAAACAGGTTGCACAACAAAAGAAATAAAAACCCTGTCCAAAAACAAGAAGGACTATGCCCAGCAGCCAAAAAAAAAAAAAAAATCCCTCATCAGTCTTAGCAAGCAGCTCAGGGACTAATAAAGTCCACCAAAACCAGCCAAAAAATACCCTACCAAGCTAAGGATAACCACAATGCATTTTCAGTTATGTACACTATGTTAGGGGAACATCCAATAGTGTAGACCTCCCTATACCAAACCGGAGGATAAAGCAAATTTGCTAGCTGATAAATTTAGCTCCAATCTCACACCCAGTTACCTCCCCCCCAGGAAATACCCTCTACTATTTCTCTCCAAATAATCACTAACAAAAAGGTTCTCACTGCAATCTCTAAAACTAAAAACACTGCATCAATATGTATTTATAATACCCCAGAATGCCTACTAAATAGCTTCAAACATGGCATGTCAGGCCAGCTAGAATCTCTATTCGAACAGAGTCTCCAGACAGTCTTTGTCCCTAGGAAATGGAAGACTGCAGTGGTCATCCCTCTACACAAAGGGGGACCGTCAGTAGACTCAGAGAACTACAGACCCATAAGTTAGACTACATTTATATACAAGGCATAGAAAAAATTATTGCGAACCTGATAAACAAAGACACAGGAAATCTTCAAACACTGGTTCCAGTTTAGTTTTTGTCAAGGGCAGGTCTTGCCTACTATACCTGGTGAACTTCTTTGAGAAGGTCACTAGAGCCATGGATGACAGCAAAATGGAGCTTACTACTTACTGCAATTTGGCAAAGGCATATGACACAATACTTCACTCTTGTATTATAGACAAGTTCACAAACTTAGGCATAAGTCCCTATGTAACCCAATGGACAGTTACCCAATGGACAGTCAAATGGCTCACGGACACGACACGTGAATTTAGGGTGAGGGAATCCTTCTCCTCTGGGAGGTCCGTTACTTGTGGTGTCCCACAGGGCTTGTACTGGAACCTCCCCTGTTCAGAACATACTTCTCTAAAGTCAAGGCAAATCTAAAGGGCATTTGACTGACCAAATCTGCTGACAACTGCAAGCTGGGTGCAATCACTAAATCCCCAAAATGTGTAAATATCCATCAGGAGGGTCTGACACAGACAACTAACTGGTGCCAAAGCCATGGCCTAAAACTCAGTACAAAAAATGCACAATTTTACCCTTTAGGAAGATAACTACCCCTGAAAATTACAACATTGATAACACTTCTCTAAGAATAGACCCAGTGGTAATGGGCTTACGAGCTCATGTTGACAGTAACCTGAACTCTGATCACCATGTGTCCGTTGTGATGAGAAAATCCTTCTATGTGGCACAACTTATAAGCAAGCCCATAGGTTCATAGGTTTTCATAGATGTGTACAAGGCTAATGGCCCTGGAACCTTTACAAGCCTAGCCCATAGAAGTCCCCTGGCATTGTGCCACCCGTTAGTTCCCAGTGCCTCTATCAAGTAGAACCACTGGAGTGATTCTTGGGGTGAACTTTCTATTTCACATCCACTCATCAAGATTTCTCTTGAAGAGGGACAGTGAGGTGCTCTGCTTGACATGTATGAGAAGTCTATTCCAGAGCATGGGCAGTCTCTGGGTTATGAACGTGTCCCTCCAGCATGTTCTGCTGATTGTGATAATGAGGTTGAGGTCTCTGGAGTGTGTGGTGCAGGCTAATGGGGTGATAATTTCCAGGGTCTATAGTCACTCCTACTTTATGGAGAGGGACGACTGTAGGAGTTTGCCACTCAGTAGGGACAAAGCCTGAGGTGAGGCTGTGAGTGAAGGGCACACAGATGTGCTGCCAGTTCACTTTGTAATTCATGTAGAATACAGCCTGGGATATTGTCGGGTCCCATGGAAGCTGTATTCTTGGCCTTGGACAATGCAGTTTTAACCTGTGCTGCAGTAATGCTGGGTGCCTGGCATTCTTCCGGTATCAAGATTGGTCCTTTGGGGGGGACAGAGGAGTCAAGTTGGCACTGAATATGTTGGCCAGTATGTTGGCAATATCTGTTGGCTCAGTATAGGAGGTACCATTGTGCAGTAACTCAGAACAAATATAGGTATTACCGTGGAGATTCTTGATATAACTACAGAAGGCTTTGTGGTTGTTTTTAGTGTCTGCCGCAATTCTGCCTTCACAGCTGGCTTTGGAGATTTTGATGAGGGATCTCAACTTTTGTTGAGGCTAATAAGTGAATTTTTCCCGTCTTGGGACGCCACCTTTTTCTGCAACAGTTTCTTCCTTCTACTGTAGAGTTTATTAATGGCAAGGGACTACCAGATTGCCTTCCTTTTTTTGGAGGAGAGTGTCTTGGTTTGTTGGGTATGGCTAGTTCCATTCATTTATGTACGTGTTCGTACAGTGCATTGGTGCATGATTCGGCAGTTATGCATCTATTTTCCATTGGCATTGGTGCCGTGAAGTTAGCCACCGCTGTTTTCAGGAGTCCAATGTCAGCTTTGGAGAAGTTTTTCATGGTGAATACCTTTGCAGAGGGTGTGGGTGAGATGTGGATTTCCATGGTGATTAGTCTGTGGTCGGATCTAACCAGGGAGGAATTGACTACTGGTGTAGAGCAACACTTGCCCATGTTAGTAATAACCAGATCAAGGATGTTGTTTCCTCTAGTGGGGGTAAGAATGAGCTGGTTCAGGGCACTGGAATTAATGAATTCCAGAAGGCGTTGGGCCAGTGCACTGGTGCATGAGTAGTTTTCCCAGCTGATGGAGGAGTAGTTGAAGTCACCTAGTATGAGAGTGTTGGGTTTGACCCTAATAGTTTCCAGGGTGCTTAGAAACGTGCAGTGAGAGTCTTGGGACATGGTTGGGAATTTATAGCAGGCTATGACCTGAATCGCTGTCTTACCCAATGTTAGCTCTACCTGAATTATCTCAGATGCGTTATGCTGGGCTACTAGTCTGGAAGTATGCACATCCTTTATGAATATGGAGACACCACCGCCTTTGGAGCTTCAGTCCATGTTCTGGGGCCGAAAGTTGTGGAAATTAGTTATAGCTTGGCGGCGCAGGGGTGCTTTCTGCTGCTTTAAACCAGGTCTCTGTTACAGCACAAATGTCAATGTTCTCTATTTTAAGGAGTGCTTCGAGCAAGTGCATCTTGAGATTTAGACTTCTAGCACTGAGCAGCATGACCCTCAGACTGAATTCATTTATAGCTGTTAAGGTGGTAATTTTGTCTTTGGAACATCACCTAAAAATGGCACTACAGGGGTGGCAAGAACCTTAGCCAGTATCCAGAAACCCAGGGATGACAGATGCAGGCCATCTCTGGCAAAGCATCGAGGTCTATCAATCATGTCATCCCAAGCAGACAGATACTGGGTCACCTTAGAATGACACCAGAAACTTAGCCAATTGTTGAAGTCAATAATTTTCTGTTTGTACTGCGGTATCATTCTGAGCAATGGTAGGATGCTGCTCAGGGCTAGGATCATACCTGCCTGGGCCACATAATCCAAGAGCTCCTTCATGTCTCTTTTCATGTAGTCCAAGGAGGTGCATCTTGGGTCGTTCACACCCACATGGACAGTGACAGAGTCACACTTGTACTTGTTGTGGAGTAACCTGAGTGCATGTGTTATGTGTCAGATTCTGGCACCTGATAGACAGCCGACTGTTACCTTCTCCTTATTCAACCTAGTGAGTGGGACATCAGTGTGCCTCAATATCGAGTCACCTGTGACTAGTGTATTGGGCAATTTGTTTTGCCTTAAGGGCTTAGGTTGAGGGGCACACTGTGTAGGTGAGCTATGTGTCTTGTGGTTTGTGCTGTGTTGTGGTGGGCGAGTGCGTTTCTGCCTTGGAGGTCTCTGCTGCTTGGGTAGATTTCTATTGAGAACCTCTGCTAAGGTGGGTGTGTGGTTTGTGTTTTTATGTGAGAGCTGTGATGGTGAGTGTTTTGGAGGGCTATGTGTTGCATGTGGTGTGTTGCAGGTGTTGACCTTCTCCTCTTGAGAGTGCATGGCTTCCAATTTGGATATATAAGTGCATCTCTCACAAGTCTGAGTGTTGGGAGGTAAGAGGAGAGGGTTGTATGTATACATGAGGCAGCTGCTACACTGCCTCAGAATGCCCAAGTTCACCAGGTTAACAGGAGAAAGCACATGGTACTGACCTTTAGACATGCCAGGAGGGATGGTCATCATTACTAAGTACTGGATCTGTTTCCTTATAGGACGTCTAGTGCTGATATAATAATTGCTACAAAAAGCCTGATGAATTGCTAGGTGAATAAGCTAATTAAAGTGCAAGAGAGAAAAGAACTAGCAAGACTGGCTCCGGTAATAGTTTACACCAGCTTAGCGGTGCTGAGCGACGCGCAAACCCACACAAACATGGGCTTTCAAACCAGAAAGTTGAAAGGGATAGAAAAACTGCACAAAGCCAATAAACTGCAATTTCAGACCCAGAAACCACTCCTCTTGTGGTAAATAGGCTACCTAGTGCTTAGCATTCCCACTGATAAGCTGGAAGGCTTCCTTCTAACACAGAAAGGACTGGGGGAACTCAGAAACTTATAACACAGTCCAGGATACAGCAAATCTATATCTGGACTACTCTAGTAACAGGAAAGGAGGGAAACAAGCTTAAAACTTTTTTTGTTTGTTTTTTTGCAGAAAAAGCCATTAAAACAGTAATAAAAATACTTTAAATGAAGTGCATGTTAGCACACTTGAGTGTGTAGCAATACTAAAGCAAATACAGTTAAAATAAATGCAGTTAAATGAAAAAACTTAAATTTATTTATTTATTTATTTTTTTATTTGCAGTTGGTTTACCAGGATAGTCCATTGGGCCAAGATGAACCCGTTTTCAATGGAGTCCTGGGGAGAAAAGCTCCAGAAACAGGGTTACATATTTTTTAGATATGTATTACAATATTTACAAAATTATACAGTTAGAGCATCATACTGGTGATGAACATTACAGATGATACAAACTAGAAAAAGAGAGATCCATATTATTATATTTACAAATTTATACAGTTAGAGTATAACATTCAGGTGACATTACAGATGAAACAGACTAGAAAATGAACATTTCAATAGAGATACTGAGAAGCCATTGTGTCTTAGGTAGCTAGCTAAGGAAACAAAAGTTAGGAGAGGCAGAAGCTAGGAAGTTCATGGAAAGGAGGAGGAAGGAGGTAAGGCAGTGTAGAATTATGATGGATGGGCGCAAAAGCATTCCCACTGGGTTAGTAGATGAGAGTGAAGAGATTTTTTGAATATAAAGAGGTTGAAAGTGGTACGAATGGCTGGAGGTAGGGAGTTCCAGAGACATGCTAGACCATAGGATAGGAGATTTTTTTCCTGGGGGTCGAGTTGGTTTATATAATTCAATATAATTCAATTAGGTTTTGGTTATTAGATCTGAGTACTCTGTTGGGGAGGTGCATTTTAAAGGCAGAGGAAAGGGATGGACAAAGGAAGGGTTTAAAGATGAGCTTA
This sequence comes from Protopterus annectens, assembly GCF_019279795.1. NCBI lineage: Eukaryota > Metazoa > Chordata > Ceratodontiformes > Protopteridae > Protopterus > Protopterus annectens. The sequence goes on along the minus strand of NC_056731.1, from coordinate 1,589,606,750 downwards.
TGAGCAAGAGTAAGTTGAGAATAGATGAGTTGGTTGGGTAGTTCTAGCCATCTTAGTTTGGGGAGAGAAGAACAGTGGTGGGTAGATACTTTATGACTGGTAGCGAATTTGGCTATTTTGTTGTAGCATGAGGAAAGTTGTGTTTTGAGGGAAGATTGTAGGTTAGTCAGGAGTGGGGCTCCATACAGAAGCGAGGGGATAAGAAATGTGGAAGACAGAGTGATTTTAGTAGAGGGTGTAAGGAAGCAATTTTGTCAGTAGAGCATGCCTAGTTTTTGATGAGTTTTTTTTGATATTTAGGTGTATGTGGGAGTTGAATTTAAGCTATCAATTTCAACCCCAATTAACTTGGCCTCTGGCACCAATTCCAAGGATATGTTGCTGTTGCTAGTGATTGAAAAAGTAAAGTGTTTGTGTTGACAGAGATGAGTTTAGAGGGAGTAAATACCATTAATTTGGTTTTAGAGGCATTGAGTGCTAGGTGGTTTTCTTTCATCCATTGTTCAGTGATTGAGAATGCATCTTCTGTAAGCTTTTGGAGAACTGGGATGGATGTGGCAGAGCAGATAATAGTTGAATCATCTGCATACTGGATGATATTAGAGAATGGGATAGAATTGTGGAAGTCATTTATGAATATGTTAAATAGAAGAGGACCCAATATGGAACCTTGGGGGACCCCAGTTGGGGTGTTAAGGAATGAGGAGGTGGCTTTTTTCCATTTGACTGCTTGAAATCTATTAGATAAGTAACTAGAGAACCAGTTCAATGAGGAGGGAGATAGGTTAAGCTGGGAGAGTTTAGTTAAAAGTAGTTTGTGAGAGATAGTGTCAAAGGCCATTGAGAGGTCCAGTAGCAGGGTAGAAACAATGTGACTGGAGTCCCGGGCTTTATTTATAGTTTCTAAGAAGGAGAGGAGGGCTGTCATAGTGCTGTGGCCGGGTCTAAAACCATGCTGAGTTGGAGTCAGCAGGTGACTGTCTAAGAGGTAAGGTAGGAGCTGCAGATGGATACACTTTTCTAGGAGTTTAGAGATGGGAAACAGGATAGCTATGGGACGGAAGTTTGTCGTATTGTTACTATTGCCACCTTCATGCAAAGGTATGATAAAGGCTTTTTTCCAAATTTGGGGTACTGTGCTTTCTTGGATAGAGAGGTTGATTAGAATACTAATAGAGTAAGCAATGGCTTCTGCAGCTATGCTAAGGAAGTATGAAGGAATATTGTCTGGGGCATTAGAGCATGGCTTTAGTTTCTGGAGGAGTTTTTTTATGGTAGATGTGGGAATAGGTTTTAGTGAGAAAGGTGGAGGAAGGGGAGGTAGGGTATTAGAGGATGGTGGTATTGGAGAGGAAGTGGGAGTGGTGATGGGAGTGGAGGGAAGGGTGTTGGTAGAGGAGGATGGGGGTGAGGTCGAGGATGCGTTGGTGTCGGAGAATGAGGAGGTTAGTTTGGAAATAGAGTTAATTAAAAAGGAGTTGAATTGTGTAGCCAAGTCCATGTCAGCAGCATTGGGATCTGGGCTGGGGTTGACTGTTTTGCTAGGGTTGATAAGGGTAGAGATTCCTTTCCAGAATTTTTGAGGATTTGTTTTATTAGTATTTTGGAGTATGGAAAAGTAGTTTTGTCGATCGGTGATAACAAGCCTTTTTACTTTGTTTCTAAGTGTTTTGAATTCATTATGGATGAGTGGAGATTTATTTTTCTGGTAAAGTGCCCAGACTTTATCTCTATGTCGCATGGCTGTAAGTGTGTTTTTGGTTAGCCAGGGGGTGGTTTTTAGTTTTATTCTTTTAGTCCTTAAAGGAGCATGGTAGTCTAGGAGGTTTAAGAAGGTTGTGTTGAAGTGGGCCACAGCATTATCTAGAGGTAAAGTTTTTAGAATGTTCAAGTCAACTACTATACTATACTATTAAATCAAGTGCAGAAAGCAGTATAATCAGAAAATATTAAAATGGAGGCACTTAAAGTCTCTCTTTCTCCTTTCTGTTGCTCCTGTAGTCTGCAAGACGCCAAAACAGGATCCACGTAGCTTAAACAAGTGCAAACCCATGCAAACACTGGCTTTTAAACCAGAAATTTGAAAAAGGGATAGAAAAACTGCCCGGACGGCCAATAAACTACAGTTTCAGCGCCAAAATACAGTCCTCTTGTGGTAGATAGGCTACCTAATGCTTACCACTCCCACTGATAATCTGGAAGGCTTCCTTCTAACACAGAAAGGTCTGGGGAACTCAGAAACTTACAAAACAGTAGTGGATACAGCAAATCTATATCTGGACTACTCTAGTAACAGGAAAGGAGGAAACCAAGCTTAGAACTTTTTTTTTTTTGGCATCCATATCTAAGGAGATCATAGTCAAACTACATTCAGCCCTAATTAGACCAATAATCAAGTACAATACACCCTTTGGCATGTACCTAACCAAGCATTTGCAACAGCTGAAGCTGCCACAGAGCAGGGTGTAAATAGCATGTCCTATGCAGATTGCCTCAAAGCTCTGTCCCTGTACTCAGTCTCCTACAGACTACTGAAGGGCACTCTATCCCTAACCAACAAGGCATTCCAGCCCTGATGGATCTGCTACACATTTGCAAAACAAGCAGTACTAGAATTACCCGATCTAAGGATCTAAACCTCATTTGTGACATAAACAAAACAAGTTGGAGGGGCAGGTATGTGTCTCAAAGTTTATCCCTTCCCTGGAACAGACTCCTCATTCATGTGAAGCAGAGATCTTCCCTAAGCCTATTCAAACATGGTTTGGACCAATGGATGGGAAATAGCAAATTCACCACTGGCTTATAACCTGTGCACCATATTGACAAGGACAGCCTGCAGATGCCCTAAGGTACAGGCATATACTAAAGCCATTCTAGACCATGGACACTGATAAATGGGAAAACTTGAGCATGAATGGCAAGGCTTAAAAAGGCTCTAGGGTCATTAGCATGGCCCTAGTAACCTCCTCAGATCCTATGCTGACACTATGTGCTATACATACAAATATTAAAAACAGACACAAACAGGAAGATAAAGTCTTCAAATGAATGCATGCAGACAATATTGGTGGATTCAATATTCTTCCCCATATTTTATTTTTATGCTCTTCTCTGGGGGCTGGAGGTAAGGCAGAGTAAAACACTGGTGGCAAGCAACCTTAAAAATATTCTTCTAAGGATAATGCATGAAGGAAGGAATCTGGTGTGGAAGGAAGGAGCCCAAATGGTACAATGTTTAAGAGTATCAGATTTATGTAGTAGCATAACTAGGAAACTGGAAAGCAAGAATGCAGTGATTTATCAGAAAATTATTTTATTACAAATCATGCCAACGGATACTGAAACCATCCACACTGGATGATTGCACATTCACTTTATTTATATATGTTTTGTTTTTGTGGGGGGGTCAGAAATATCCGCAAAAGGTCTCAGTGAATACTTTCTTATTCTTAGTACTTGAAAGCCAATATCATAAGCAAAATCAGCAAAGAAAGTTACATGCAGATTTAAGTAATAGAATGTAGTGTTTTAAAAAAATCTCAACTTGGCAGGATAATTTTTGACATTCTTAGGGAAATTACTTCCACTTTTATAATAGAATCTGTTGCTTTACTTGAAGGACAAAGTTACTATACATTCATCACGGGGTTAACTAAAATCTTGGTTAGCACAAGACATGTGGAACTAGATATCGTATTTGGCTCCAGTTACATATTTACTGACTTTTGGATGCAGTGTTGGGAAACAGAAACATATGTTTTGAAACTTGAAGTCTGCTGTTTACATTTTTTCAAATGCTTTAAGTGTTATTTACATTTAATGCAGTTTTAGCATAAACATATGTACTAGCCTTTCCTTGCAAGAGGCCACATTCTAGAGCTTGCAATTGTCTGAATTCCTTTATCTTCACTTAGTTAAAGGTGGAGTCATCTGCAAGAAAGACTCCTGTAAAATTAAAAAAAAACTGAGGTGCATATTAAACATAATATTTTACATTTCTGCTAATAGTGTGTTGCAAGCATATGAGCTATTTCAGAAACAAGCATTTCTTCACACTCCGTTTTTTTAAACTCCTGTGCACACATACATAGCATATATTTATAGACACAAGATATATACACACCCACACAGACACATACACACAAGCACGCATGAGTACACACTTACACCAACATGTATATATGTACACAACTGTGCACATACACACACACACACACACACACACACACACACACACACACACACACACACACACACACACACATGCACAGCCATCATTCTTGGTCATTCTTCATTGAAATAGCTTCTTCCCACTCCACAGCCACCATGAAGTAAATTACTTTTAGGTCTCCATCACATTTCATCTCATTGTCCTTCACTTTATACTAATGTTTTAACTCTAAATACAAAAACACTTTGACTTACAGACTCTGTACTAAGAACCCATATTTCCTTCACTGACTTCACTCATTCTTGTTTGAGCCAAAATTTCCTTTAACAACATAGATCAAATTTTTCTTTAATCAGTTTCCCTTAAACACGTAGTTTCTTGTATCTTTCTTTTCACATCTCCTTCTAAAGCAGCATACTGTTCAGCATTTAGTTTTAAGATGTCACCGCACTTTAAGTGCTTCAGTCTGCTCTGACTTATGAGGGCAGCACAGTGGCACAGCAGTTAGCATTGTCGAATCACAGAAAGAGGTTCTGCACTTCGATTCTTGGCCAGGGTATCTTCTCTGCAGAGTCTGCAAGTCTTCCATGTGGCTGCATGGGTTTTCTATGAGTGATCCAGTTTTCTCCCATATTCCAAAGATGGGTCTATCTCATATGTTTGACAGATAAAAAGAGCGAATGCTCTTTTATCGACCACTGAAAGCCGAAACCACTAAATATCGAAGACAGGGAACAGCGACTTTTTTTCCCAGGGATACAGCCCCCCTACTTAAATATACCACCTCTGAGATCACACCACAGCAGAGCAAATGGCAAAGTCCCGAAAATGGCCCAGTATTTTTTTTTTTGCTGGGAACCAGGGCCCTGTGCTTGAAAGAATGGCAAATTGAACAATCTTCCTTTAGGTGGAGGGGGCCCAAACAGTAAACACACAAACTGTGTGAGTCACTAAAAGAGATCTTGTAACATCACTTGGAAAATTTCTTGAAGCCTGCCAGCTTTTCAGATTTTTCAGCCATAGATAAAAGGATGGCAGAGAACACCCCAGCACGGACACACGCTTTCACACACACATGAAGACAGAACTACAAAACAAGGTGGTTAGTTGAAAAAAGTATACAGAAGAGATTTTTTTGGAAAGTAAGGGAGAAAAACAAGAGGGGCAAAGCTGCTAACAAAAGTAACAGAGCTACCCCAAAGGGTATACAGGGGGGAAAGGAAAAGTAACCTAATAAAAAATGGTTACTGGAGGGGACAATGACGGGGAAAAGAGATTAAATTAGACTAATAAAGTAATATAAATGGACGGAGAGAACAGTAAAGGTTGAAAAAATATCACTTAAATTATTTGTCCAAGAGCTACAGGAGTGACCATGTCTTTCAGGAAGTGGTAAATGAGATCTGGGGCAACAGAGTGGGAGATTTATTATGGGTAAGGGGAGGTGTTCAAGAGCTTTTTGGTTGCCACGAGCTATTCTAAAAGCTGAGTCAGATCCAGCGGATTGGATCCAAACCCATATGTGAGGAGAAAATGAAAACTGACAATATCAGATCGAATTCTTTCTTAAGCATTATTTATTCCAGCTCTCTCAGAACCTCTAGAGCTACAGTCATCACTCTCAAAGGATTAACTTCACCCTGCACTGTTGTGACACGTGAGAGTGTAAAATGAACATTTCCTCCTGCCTATCAGAAATATTATGATGTAATGTGTTTGCATTCTGCCACGCTGTAACACCTTCAACACCACATTCCTTTGGAAACTCGTGTTGCTGTATCTTTTGCTGAACCTAGCACCTTTCTTTCCATGATAATAGCCTTAGTTCTCTTATTACCCTGCTATGCAATCCCCCTACTATACCACAACTGAACACTAGCCTGCTTATGAGCCAAATTTCTGTATGCGCTTAATTCTTTCCAGCATTTCTTTTGTTGACTGTTTTGTCATCAGCAATGTAGGTGAAGTTTTTTTAACACTTTTATTAAATTATTACTTAAGACGTAAGCGCACATACAGTAATACAAAAAACAATATTAACATTTGTCTTATTCATACATTATTATTACGTATTTCTTTTCTTTTCTAACAGTTATTCACTCCTTCATTTTATAAATTGCTAAATTCCTGCCTTCCCTTAAACCTTACTCTTCGTATTGTTCCCACAAATTCCATTTATTTCTATGTAATTTGCTGCTACGCTTTCTAAAGATCCCACAGCTATTTATTGTATTTATTTATTTATTTTACATTTGTTGACCGGGATAGTCCGAATGGATACATGTCCATTTTCAGCGGAGGCCCGGGGAGAAAACCTCCACACAGTAATGTTATATACAATACAACAGACAGGCAATTTAAAGACTATACGAGTCAAACTGTTGTAAATATTCAAACAATCATAAATCTAACTGTTAATACAAATATATAAATCAGAAATTAGCACTAAATAAGTGTAGGACAAAAGACAGAAGAAAGAATCTAAAAATAATTCATACAGTCAAGAGTTGGGTAGAAAAGAGCAGGTCATAAGGTAAAAGGTAAAAGGTGGCAGGAAGAAGTAAGGGGAAGAGGAGGTTAAACAGGAAGTAGGGGAAAGATGAGTAGTAAGCTGAGTGAAGGGATGATAAGAGAGATATGAAGAGAATAAGATGTGTACTAGGTTAGAGTGGGGAGATTACAGGGGCAAGTAGTGAGGTGGGTAAGGTAGTGTTTAAGAGAGATTTTGGAAGTATGAGTCTGGGATAGGCTTCTTACAGTCAAGGGAAGCCTGTTCCAGAAAATGGATGGAGAGTAGCTATATAAGTTTTGTCCTGCACACTTATTAGGTTTGTACATTTGTAGAAGATGTTCATTTTCACTGCTGCAGAAGCCTTTGGCTATTTGGGTTATATCCTGTTCAGGATACAGGCCAGCTTCACAAAGCTCTGGCTTTTTTCTCTCACCTTCAAGTTGAGTGCTGCACAGACAGTCCATTTGTGAAGGGGGGATCAGCATTCTGAGTGAATCTCACTACAGTATTTCCTTAGAACTTGTTTTGCACCTCATGGAATTAGATCTGAGAGGCTTCACAGGAAAAAAAGCTGGCTGCAGGCTTAATTTCTGGCAGTTCCACTTAGGAAATCCTGCCTTTTTAAGTATCTTTTTAAAAATATTTTTGAAGTATTTTCAATTTTCTGAAGAATGCTACCAATTTTGTTAACATCACTGTCTTGTCAGAAAATGCTACTTTAGAACAGAGCTTACTATTGCATACTGGGTCTGTTTTTGTGAAAAACTGTACTACTTTTGAGACATTTTAACAGAAATGTATGTTTTTAAAGCTTGGGAATTGTTTCTATGTACTCAATGCTGAGTGTTTCGGTGCTTGTGTACACTTCATGACTATTTGCCTTCATTAGTTTACTGCTTAAAATATTTTGCTTTGAGGGGTATGTATGATTATCGCCTATGATCCTATATTCTTACCTGGGATAGAGCCCACAACCCTCCTGGACGTCGGCAGTCATCAACCTATGCAATCTTTGGTGTTGGCTAGTATTTCTACAATATTTCATTGGGATGAAACAGCTAGGCTAAAAATGACCTCCGGGTCAATAGTCTAGTAATCTACTATGATCTTATTTCCCTCTCATTTTTTCACTATAGGCAGTTCTCTGTATTATATAGAAGATTTAATCAGACTTGACTATCAAGTTTCCATAGCATTGGCTTTATTTACCTGTTTATCATACTCTCTGCTGTATGTGCTTTTCTCGTACACACATCAGCTTTATGAGAAACAACCTTTTAGAGATACAGATGCAAGTTGCTGCAATTTTAGTAGCATTTCAAAAGAACCCATCTTTAACAGTATCAAGTTCTTTAAGACAGAATTTAGCAATTATTCCAGATACCAATGGGTCAATTTCCATATACAACCTTTTGCTAAGAGCTGCATAAGTACTTTGAGCTTTCTGTGAGGTATAATACTGCCTTCTTTAAAACTACACAACATTTTCATAAAAGTTATTTCCCTATACAAACACCAGGTTGCCTTCATAAAATTCTTCAGGTTTACATGTACTTTCTGTCATACTTTTCAGGACACAGAACCCTCTCAGCTGGTACAGGTCACATTTTTAAAGGCAGTATCTGCAGTGTTTCCAAGCTTAAGAATGAATGATACCCATTACTCACAGTCAATTACCTTTAATCACACTTTGTTGTGAGTGACTCTAGCTGTCTTTAGTTTACTTTCAAATGCGTTTTTTAAATTCACGTTTGCTTCTTAGTTATAATCCCACACAGTTTATTAGCCAGCAGAAAATTAAAAACAGTCAAAAATGATATGTGATTTTAATTTTCCATCAACATTTGCTAACAAAAACACAATTTTCACTAGTTACTGAACAGCGGCTTCACTCTCTTTAATCATACTTTGAACTCACACTTTTCAATTTTGCAAATGCCAGCAACACTTTAAATTACAAACAACTGCTTTCTTGTACTGGGAGTGATCTTCCAGTAGCTTTCTGCAGATCATAATAAAGCAGCATTGTTTCAAATTAATTAGCATTTTTGCCATTAAAACAGAGTAAGCTACCTTTTGCCATTTGAGAATGCAGTACAGTTTCACAACACTCACTGCTTTCATAGACTCAACATTATGAATTTCCTATTGCTGTATCAACTTCACATACACACTTACAAACACGTTTTGAGGAGGCTGTTTTAGCACTTCCATGGTTTCTAACACATCTTCAGCAATTCAAACGTCCCTGGTGCCTTACTTATTATAACTTCACCACAACCAAAAGATAACTGCAGATAAAGAACTGGGGGGGGGTTATATCACACTTAGAAGCATTCAGTTAGGAATTCTACTTCACATTTAAGTCTGCTTTGGGGGGCTTTGCTTCCCTACCGTCTCAGCATATATATTAAGTAGCTTAAACTTACTGTTCAGCAGAATTTGACATAGCAGATCTGTTTCTTATACAATACCTTATTGCCATTACAGTACCTTTCTCTATATTGTACCACATAATTACTACTGACTTTGAACACTATTCATTACTTTTCTTAGCACTGTAGTAATAGCTTTAATATCACTTTGCTTGCAATAGAACATGATATGTAATGCATTGGAGATTATTTGATTAATGGGAAAAAAACTCTAAAATCACATTCACCACCATTTTTTACCATCCCCGGCCATCTGGTCATCTCCTACTCCTATAACACTGCCACAACCTCATAGGTCCTACAGAATGGCCTCACAGTGACCAATGACTGGTGTCAGAACCAAGGCCTTAAGCTCAATGCCAAAAATGTGTCATCATCCCCTTTGGGAAAAACCCGGTTCCCATGAATTACCACATTGATGGTAGTCCACTGAACACAGAAGACGTTATAAGAGATCTGGACAGCAACCACTCTTTTGATCACCACATTGCCACTGTCGTCAGCAAGTCCTTCTATGTGGCACATCTCATTACTAAGAGTTTTACATCCAGGAAGAAAGAGGTCATTGTCTCCCTCTACTCTTCCCTCATTAGGCCAATCATCGAGTACAATGCCCCATTTGGCATGTACCTCACTAGACACTTGTAACAACTGGAGAGATTGCAAAAGTACCTCACAAAGAGGATCCTAGACTTTAAACACTTGTCCTATATGGACAGACTCAAAAAACTCCAACTATTCCCTGTCTCATATCACCTACTTATAGGCGATATTTGCTTGACTTACAAAGCCATATCTGACCCAGCTCTGTTAGAAATGCTACATCTAAAGAAATCCCAATCCCTCCGCACCACACGCTCCAGAGACCTCAACCTCATTACCACAAATAACAGAACATGCTGGAGGGACAGGTTCATAACCCGGAGACTGCCCATGCTATGGAACAGACTTCCCATACATCCCAAGCAGAGCACCTCGCTGACCCTCTTCAAGAGAAATCTTGATGACTGGATGGGAAACAGAAAATTCACCCAGGGGATAACACCAGTGGCTCTACTCGACAGAGGCACTGGGAACTAACGTCGGGTGGCACTATGCCAGGGTAATCCTATGGCTAGGCTTGTAAAAGCCCCAGGGCCATTAGCATAGTACACACCTATGAACCAATGAATAATATCTTTACTTGGGAAAACTGAAATGATACATAGCTATGTTTCTTCCCAAACTTACTATACCAAATTAGCTAGTAAACCCATTCACTAAATAATTTATTTAATGTTTGTTAACCAAGTAAGAGTATTGTTCTGAAAAACCTGTGAAATTTCCCTTCACGGTGTGTAAAAGGGTCTTGAAGGGGAAAAATATAACTTTTGTAACCACTGTTTTGTTTGTTGGCCAGCTCTGAGGAAAGCATTGTACATTCTGGAGTACTGAAGGAAGCTGAACTGAACTTTGAAAAGCACAGTGCATGAATTACTGAGGCTATTTCTTTGTCACTGTCCATTTTAAATTTTACTTGTAAACAAATCATAGCCTGAAAATTGAAAGTGGCCTCTAAAGACTGGTTTTATTCCATTTAAATTCAGGACACTTAAATGATAGACTGGTCGCTGTAGTGGGCAGAATGCCAGCTTTGTTACAAATCATGAATTCTTTAAGCTACGTGAAAGTGCTCTGCCTGAATCTGTTTTTTCTAGTCAGACAGGAATGCACTCTTTCTGACTGAAATACTACATCTTACAGCAATCTTTCTTGACTGAAACACTGACCTGATTTTGTCTCCTTCCAACATGTCTGATAAACTTAAAACCCTTGTGCCCAAACTGGGACTTTCTCTGTTAAAGAGGACCCTTGTGGCAGTGAAAAGGGCTGCCTTGAATACATTTTCTGATGGTTCCTGTGAAGTTGAAAACTTTTGAATACCAAAAGCCTATCTGTTCTATAATCTACTCAGCATGGAAAAAAAAGTAAGCTTTAGTTAACTTTACTAAAACTCTTTATAGACATGCTGCCACTGGCCATCACCTGTTAAGTGTCATAGAATGAAGTGTAGCCACTTACCAACACCTGCTCATCTTCATCTACAGGAGCTATTCAATATGGGGGCCTATCAACCACCTCAATGGGAATCCCAAAACCCAGGACACTTTTGAAAAATATCAGAACTGAAGACAACTTGGAGGCTTACTTGTGTTATTTAAGAGATAACTGGCCCTGATATGAATGGGCTAGTATTCTGTCCTCATATTTATCCATAAACTCACTAAAAGTGTACATGGACCCCTTGGAAACTGAAACATAACTACAAGAAACTGAAAAAAGACATTTTAGCTAAGGCTGGGATTTCACCCAAAGCATGATCCCTTACGTTTCACAGCTGGATATTCAGACTGGAAAGAGTGGTAAGGTCACAAATACACAATGTATTTGAAACTCTGGCTAGAAACTCATGTAACATATGTAGGTAAACGTTCAGAAATCTCAGCTGTAGATCAATTTCAAGAGGCATTACCTAGTAACTTAAGAAAATTACTACTACAGACTAACCCTAAGTCTTCTGAACAGCTAGTTGTTATAGCAGAATTTTGTTAACTGAAAGTGTAAACTCCATTTCAGATTTGCCTTTTGCCAGGGGTCAATAAAACTTCATCTAAGTATGTTTCTCTGTCTGTTATCATCTGAGCTGGTATACTTTAAACATTCTAGAAAATGACACACAACACAGTACTGCACAATTATTAACAACAATACTGTATTCATAGAACTGTCAGGGCTAGCCAAAACGTTGTACCTTAAAGTATACATACAGAATGTGATAATGCACCTGAAAGCATGCCTGTGGAGTGTGATAATGCTGACATTTTAAGCATAGCACTGTTTGTTAACTGCAGCATTGTGGTTGAGGGGGAAAGAGATACAAGGGTTGTTGGACTCATAGAAGATTACTCTAGTTAAGTCAAAATATGTTTATAAGCGTAAAACAACTAGTATACAGAAAATGAAAAAAATATGTGTACATTCAGATAAAACTGAGAACCCTATAACACTGTCTCCAGAATAAAAATTATGGAAGGTATGGAGGGAAATGTTTAACCAGATATATTGACAGAAATGCACAGTCCCAGTAAAGAGTAGGAGTAGAAAATACTAAAGGAAATAAAATTCAGATCTAGGTGGAAGAGTTAAATAATCTGATAATGAGTCTCATCAAAAAATCCAGAAATAAATTAAAGGGACTAAAAACATTTTCACTGCTTGTATCTTTCTAAGAATATCCATAAATGGCTATAGCTGTTGTTTTATCTTCATTGATTTTATATCCTCAAAAGACATAAAACTGTCACAAAATGTTTCCACAACACTGAGATGCTCATTTCTTGATTTATAAGGTACAAAATAATATCATCTGCAAATAACTCCAACTTTTCTTAATCACCTTACTAATTATATCCTTGCATTTTTGAGTCACTTATTTTCTTTGCCAATGGCTCTAAATATGAAGCAAATAAAAAAAGGAAAGAGGACACCCTGCCTGGTTCCTTTGGTCAAACTAAACGTATCAGAGAGGAACCCTCACACTTTACCTGTTGCTGCTGATCCTTTATATATTCTCCTAAATAACCTAATTATTGTATCAGGGGATGCAAATGCTTCCATTGCCCTACTCATAAAATACACACAAACACTTTACAATCGCAGTTTAAAATTGAAACTGGGTCTGATGGGTCTTTACCATCATTAGATAATACAGCCACCAGAGCTTTCTTCCAAGATGTTAATGATTCCCTTTCTTTTAATACTGTTAAAATCTTCCAAATCGTTATCACTTTCTTCCCTCTTAACCTCCAAATTTCCACAGGAATACCATCTGTTCCTGGAGATTTTCCACAGAATTGATTATACATCACTGTTTTTATCTCATCTCCTCCTATCCTAACTGTTAGTTATTGAGCCTCATCTACCTCTAACCTAGGCATACTTAAGTATTCCATAAATATTTCCATTTGTTCCCTATCTTGATTTCCACATTTCTCTGCTTTATACAATTACTCATAACATTTTTGAACTATCTCTACTACCTCTACAGGAACTCTGATCATTTTTCTTGCTACAGCCTCCGTAAGTCGGTCAACAACCCTTTCTACTTTCTACTACCTAAGTCATTGTGCTAAAAGTTTCTGTGATCTGGAGTTACTACAACAATAAGTAAAATATAAACAAGCATGTAACAGAACTCAGTGGTTTAAGAGAAAAAAACACTTGTCTTAAGATAAATAAATAGCACAGAGAAAATATAGTAGGCTAAGCGCTTCAGTTCTATTTAAAAGAACTTCTTCAGAAACAGAATGAAAGAGCTTAGCTTACTATATTATCTGTATGTTATTTATTTATCTTAAGCCAAGTGTTTTTTCTTGTTAAACTGCTGACTTCTGTTACAAGCTTGTTCATAGTTTACTTGTTTTATTGGTTTTAAGCCTCAGTCATCTTTCTTTTGGATTTACTATAAAAATAGTTGCTTAACAGCAATCTTTCTAAAATCATGTATATTATCCAGATACTCCCTTATTTTCTTTTTATCAGTCTCTATCTTTGCCTCTTCTTTTCTGTGAGATTCCCCTTATTAGGCAATATTTTAAACTTTGTCAGCCTTTCTAAGTAATTCCTATTCCTTCTAAACTGTATATCTTTCTCTTGTATTTCTGCCCAGTTTTTTAAACTCCATTTTCATTTTATCTCACTAACTATAACTTCAGAAGTTATTTTATCTTCCTTTAATAACTCTCAAATACTTTCCACTACACATTCCTTAAATTCCTCTCTTTTGAACAGGTAGGTTGGAAAGACCCAGTGTCTCATTTTTACTTCATTACTCTGCATTTTTATCTTACCCCAAAACCTACTTGGAGTTCACATGTGTGAGGGGCAGTGAGCACGACCATGCAATGCATATTAATGTTGCAAGCTGCATCTAAGAGAGGTTTCACATCTGGCAAAAGTGTTGCTGGCCAGGAAACCATGTAAGCGTACACGGACAACAGTTCTGTTTAAAGAAGAGCACATACAGTCTGTGGTTTTGCATGGAATGCCACAGTGATCACCAGGGCTTCGTAGATAGCTCTCAATCCATTAATTCAACACACCTGCACAAAGGCCAACATAATGCAGTGACAATTAACCAGAAATAGGGACATATTTGACAGAGATGTCACATACAAATGTGGTAGAATGAAAATCTGGGCAATGTCATAAATAATGGGGGGGACAAAGGGCCAAAAATAGGGACAGATTATAATATTCTCTTACAAACTTAGAAAGTTGATAGAACAATAGGTTTTACGGTAGCTTGAATTTTCTGAAGATCATGAAATTTGAAACTCAAATGTATGTCATTATTTTCTGACTTCAATCTGCAATGACATCCCAATCATTTACCAGAAAACCAAAATGTTATCAGGAAAAGATAAAAAATATGACACAAAAACTTGACATTCTGCACAAATCAGGACAGTTAAGAGGTATGAACTCAAATGTATGCAATATTGAGTCATACTAGTCCTGAGATCATCCCAATGATATGGCAGAAATACACAAATTTGATAAGGAACACATCTGGACAGTCAGTGAATATACAAGTAGTTGAACCTTCAGCTAGGGGTGGAGACAAAATGAATGTACTAGCTAAGATAGAGCTAGACTGGATATTCAAGTTACGAGCACATATAGAACCTGGACTAAATGTTAACATTAGTATAAAACCGGTATTGGAGGCACGTAGATAGTTAGTAAACAAGAGACCATAATAAAATTAGATGATATATTTATTTATCTATTTAACTATTTATATATCTACCTAGGTTTATATAGATTATAATCCATATGTTATTAATTACCTTGTATTTTGGTGAAATGGTTATAATTATATTTTTATGTCTAATATATATGGTAATTTTATTACAAGTTATATTTTCATTCTATTTTATTTTTGTATTTTCATATTGTTCTACATATATACATACATAGTGAGTTATGAAATAATATTAAGGTAGATATTGGATGAATTGATGTTCTCTAAGAATACATGTAGTTCAAATACATATCTATTATACTAGTTATATATGTAACCATGAACTAATCAGGACATATATTTATTAAATAGTTAGATCAAATATGTTTTATAGTACAACATTTATATTGATATATCAGTGTTTTTATAATTTTATATCTTTATATTTTTATTCTATGTTGTTTTTATTCTATGTTGTCTTTAATAGAACAGTTTTTATCAGTGTCACATTTTGATATGTAATGTTAGTAATTTAATAAGCAATACAAATAGCTGTTGAAGATAACAAGACAAAAACCAGCTATGATTGTTTATATTAATTTTATCTATCTTGTTTACACTATAATACCATATAATATCATGAGTTTTTAGAATATGAAATTTATTGATACTTATATTTCTTAGAAATGATGTTTTTGTTTATAATGTTGTAATATTTTATTACAGCAGCGCTATTCCATAATTATGAACTGAGCAAAGACAATCTCTATAACTGTCGCTTTAAATGAAACTAATGTTTAATTATTTAATCATCTATTCATTAGTAGATAAGAACATTGCCTAATTGATTAATGAAATGACTCAGTAGAGTATATAAGCTGAAGGTCTTTACTTGGAAATTGTAACCTGATGAAGCATACTCGATGTATGTGAAAGCGCTCGTTCGTTTTATTCTGTGTTGTGAATAAAAGAATTGTTTTACTTCGTGGTGGATTCCTTGGTTTTTATCCAGTAACTTTTGTGCCTGCTCTGCTGGAATCCTTTGGATGGTAACTAGCCTGTGCTTACTTATACTAATTATCATTTTGGGTTGCTGTTACCTTCACACGATGGAGAATATACCTGTCGAACTTGACTATAATCCAATTTCAATGGAACATACCACCAAATGGAAGGATGTTATTTCGCCACAAGTTAATCCACTATTGGGACTAGAACTACATCTCCCTATCGCTAATGAAACAGGTATTGTACCGGTACATAAAGAATTTTATGAGAGCCTAAGGGAATTGGAAAATGTACTGTATAAACTCAATAGACTTATTTGGCAGAGACAGCATCTCGAAGCATGCCTACATTTTAATGTCATTCCTAGAGGCATGCGCATCCTATGTATGCCTACCTATGGTGAAACACACCCGATGTTGTTGAAAAAGTGGCAAGAACTTAACATCAGCTTCAGTAAGCAATATATCCATTTACTTATTGAATATTTTGCCCCTATTGAGAAAGAACTCACTGAAAAAGCTGATGAGATACATACTGAATTGTTAAAACGATTTAAAGGGGATATACACCTTAAAAAACTAGAGAGCATGTTCTTACAAGTGTTAGCGTTCAGTGAGAGACTACAACAAATAAAGCATAAGAAACTTTTGAGGGACTATCATGATTTTGTGTCCGGCCAGATTTTTGTCTGGCCGAGGGCGAATACTATAAATCAATCTGACTCTTATGCAGAGAAAACTAAACGTATGCCTGCATCTAATGTTAACACTGATATTGCTACTCAAGATATTTCCACTTTAAGTGCAACAGCACCACCTTCGGGAAGTGGTTCTCAGAGTCGCATGCTTGGTAATGAGCAGAGCACACAACCAATAGGAATAGATGCCTGTAACACTCTGCCTCCGAATCAGGAGGCTCTATTAACGTCTATATCCAATGGAGCGAGACCAAAGTTACCTACGGCCATGACAGCAGAGGGTTTTTTACCCTTACCAGTCTGTTATCGGCAGGAGAACAGAATGAGGTCAAACAGCAGAGGCAGAAGGAAACGAAAATTCTTGGGAGAAGCCACGGAGGAATGGAGGAGACAGCGTTGATAAACAAACTGGTGTTTAACTTATCTAGCCAATGCCTTACAACCAGTGAATATAGTGTGCTAAACAAAGGACTTTCTTTCATACCTTCGCAAAGCAGTAAGTTAACTGAACTCTTAGTAGATCTACGTATGTTTACGCGAACTTTGTCATTGAAATTACTTTATAAAGATACAGTAACAGGCAATGATATAGATACTGAAATGTATTTTAAGAAAAAGAGCGCATTCATTCCTGAAGTGTCTCCTAGTATACAATGTTTCATAAGGAAGTGCGAGAATGATTTTTATAAATACTTCTCAGATATGAGTAAAGGGAAAAGACATGAAAAAGTCTTTTATAACCTAAACTCTGAAGAATTTCAAGCCCTACAGAACTTGTCTAGGAATGAACTATTAACTATAAGACCAGCTGACAAAGGTGGAGGCATTGTAGTTTTGGATACCTTGTTTTATGACGAATTGATGTTTAATATGTTAGGTGACACTGATAAATATTGTAAGACTGATACTGATGGATTAACAAAGATTATTAATACTGTACATGATATGCTATATGATTTACTTATGTGCAGATTGATCTTTAAACAATTGTATGATTATTTTCTAATTGAAGCACCTAATGTCCCCAGTATAAAAGGTCTTCCAAAAATACATAAAATGGAATACCCCCCACCCATGCGACCTATTGTAGCGGGGGAGAAATGGGTGACAGAATACATATCCAAGTTTGTTGAATGTAAACTAGGTCCTGTTGCTAGGGGAATACTTACTATCTTAAATAATACCTATTCATTACTAGATGACATACAACGAATAGAGACTCAGATAGATAATATTTCGAATCTAATTTTGGTATCTCTAGATGTTAAAAATCTTTTCACAGTGATACCTAATGATTATGGAGTCGAGGCAGTGAGAGATGTTTTACTAGAGGAGAAATCCCTGAATAGTGACATGCAATATTTGGTTTGTACACTACTGACTTTAGTCTTGGAGAACAATGTATTTATGTTTAAAGACAAAGATAACCTATATATGCAGACATGGGGTGTTGCAATGGGCACTCCATGTGCAAACTCTTATGCCAATATAGTCATGCACTATTGGGAATCTAAACATCTGTTTAACAGCCACTATATGGAGAATATAGTTTTATATAGACGGTTTGTAGATGATATTTTAATTTTTTGGAAGGGTGAACAGTCAATACTAGATGAATTGGTTGAATATCTAGAATCAACGACTGACTTTCTGAGATTCACCATAGAGTTCTCCTATGACAAGATTGATTTCCTGGATATAACTATACTGAAGGATGATAATAATACACTCATCACTCAATTATATAGGAAACCTTGTTGGAAGAATGCAATTTTGAATCATAGTAGTATGCGCCCGCGATTTATATTCCCCAATATAGTACAGAACCAGAGAGCTAGAATTATTAGGCTATGTACTGATGAGCATGAGAGAAACAAACAACTCATACTATTGGATAAGCTATTAACAGATAGGGGATACCCCTATAATCTTCTAAATAGACCTAACAATGGAAATAATGGGAAAGTAAGAAATAAACAACAACATCATAAAGACATACAGCATACCTTTGAACAACATTTCAATGAAGCTATGTTAGCATTTACATTGAGTTACTCTAATGATATACACAGCATTATTAAAATTATAAAAGAGAATTGGGATATCCTTCTAATGGAAAATAGTGTTAAAGAATTAGTAGGACCCACCCCTCACTTCAGATATAAGAACAAGAAAACCTGAAGAGGTGGCTGTGTAAAGATAGAATGATTAAGAAATCTAATGTAACTGGAAAAATTGGAAAAGTTGATTGTAAGAAGGGAACTTGGCCATGTGGGAGGTGCAATATGTGCAAATATATCAATATAGAGAATGAATTTACATCACCATTTTTGAAATATACACACAGGTTTCTGACAAGTGCCACGTGCAATACCACCAATTTAATATACCTAGCTAATTGTGAGAAATGCCAAGCATTTTACGTGGGTCTCACTTCTAGAAGACTTAGAGACCGTATTTACAACCATACATATGACATCAGAAAGATGAACTCTACAAATGCTCTAGCAAAACACATTAGCACCAATCAGGATCATCATTTTAAGTTTAGAGTGCTACAAGTAGTTGAACATTCAGCTAGGGGTGGAGACAAAATGAATGTACTAGCTAAGATAGAGCTAGACTGGATATTCAAGTTACGAGCACATATAGAACCTGGACTAAATGTTAACATTAGTATAAAACCGGTATTGGAGGCACGTAGATAGTTAGTAAACAAGAGACCATAATAAAATTAGATGATATATTTATTTATCTATTTAACTATTTATATATCTACCTAGGTTTATATAGATTATAATCCATATGTTATTAATTACCTTGTATTTTGGTGAAATGGTTATAATTATATTTTTATGTCTAATATATATGGTAATTTTTATTACAAGTTATATTTTCATTCTATTTTATTTTTGTATTTTTCATATTGTTCTACATATATACATACATAGTGAGTTATGAAATAATATTAAGGTAGATATTGGATGAATTGATGTTCTCTAAGAATACATGTAGTTCAAATACATATCTATTATACTAGTTATATATGTAACCATGAACTAATCAGGACATATATTTATTAAATAGTTAGATCAAATATGTTTTATAGTACAACATTTATATTGATATATCAGTGTTTTTATAATTTTATATCTTTATATTTTTATTCTATGTTGTCTTTAATAGAACAGTTTTTATCAGTGTCACATTTTGATATGTAATGTTAGTAATTTAATAAGCAATACAAATAGCTGTTGAAGATAACAAGACAAAAACCAGCTATGATTGTTTATATTAATTTTATCTATCTTGTTTACACTATAATACCATATAATATCATGAGTTTTTAGAATATGAAATTTATTGATACTTATATTTCTTAGAAATGATGTTTTTGTTTATAATGTTGTAATATTTTATTACAGCAGCGCTATTCCATAATTATGAACTGAGCAAAGACAATCTCTATAACTGTCGCTTTAAATGAAGAAACTAATGTTTAATTATTTAATCATCTATTCATTAGTAGATAAGAACATTGCCTAATTGATTAATGAAATGACTCAGTAGAGTATATAAGCTGAAGGTCTTTACTTGGAAATTGTAACCTGATGAAGCATACTCGATGTATGTGAAAGCGCTCGTTCGTTTTATTCTGTGTTGTGAATAAAAGAATTGTTTTACTTCGTGGTGGATTCCTTGGTTTTTATCCAGAAACTTAGAAAGTTGATAGAACAATAGGTTTTACGGTAGCTTGAATTTTCTGAAGATCATGAAGTTTGAAACTCAAATGTATGTCATTATTTTCTGACTTCAATCTGCAATGACATCCCAATCATTTACCAGAAAACCAAAATGTTATCAGGAAAAGATAAAAAATATGACACAAAAACTTGACATTCTGCACAAATCAGGACAGTTAAGAGGTATGAACTCAAATGTATGTAATATTGAGTCATACTAGTCCTAAGATCATCCCAATGATATGGCAGAAATACACAAATTTGATAAGGAACACATCTGGACAGTCAGTGAATATCTGGGGAGTTGAGAACTATTAATGCAAAGTATATGGTTCGAACACAGTACAGGACAGTGTATCTGCAGTGCAGACTACTGTGATATCCAATTCCTGGTATTCTGTACTGAAATTGTGTAAAAGATCTGTAACAGGACATGTACTACCATGTAAAATGAACACTCAGGGGAAGTGTGTGTATTGAATAGGGACACACAGATTAATTGTAGGAATGAACACAGAGAAAGAGGACAGGTGAAACAACTGAATGTACAGCAGATGAGGGCATGTCACTAGAAGATGGTTGTAGCAGCAACAGCAATCACATATCTATATGTTACAGTAGGGACTGTACAGTAAAAAAGTGTTTTATGTGGCTGTCACACACGGTGACATAACAATGGGGAGAAGGTACATGTGAGATAAGCATCTTTACAGGAATAATGCAAAGGACATCTATCAGGGATGTGCCATACAATTGGGGTAGGGTGCATATTGTGAAGCTGTGCAAACTGATATGCCTGAATACGAGTGCACTCTCAGCACAGGTCTTCAACAAGGTAGGTACAGGCAAAAACTCATGGAAAACATTACAAGAACCAACCACATTCATGAACAATATCAGAATAATACCACTAGTAATCCCCTGCCTCTGACATGACACATGTGATTTAGAGTGATAATGGATAAGTCTGCACACACACACACACACACACACACACACACACACACACACACACACACACACACACACACACACACACACACACACACACACACACACACACACACACACACACACATGTCAACATCTATTATGATACATCCACACTCTATGAGGGCAACTATGCACACTGTTCTGGCACTGTAACATCTGCTGGAGGTGTTTAGAGGGACACTGCTTTACCTGTATGTGATAGTATAAGCAATACAGGCTGGTTGACTGGTGTGCATGGCCTAGATATCAATGGCACAGTCCACACTGTCACGAATGATATGCATGCTATTAATGTTGTGAAACACCTATGTATGTAGTGTGTGCATCAGCAGAACAGGTAACACACATACATCTGGTGTAAAAACTTGATTGGTGTTCTGCACCATCAGACAGTCTTGTATATTCCACAAAAAGAATACCTAGGTATGGCCAATAAGCTGTGTGACAACTCACTGTGACAGAGGTGGTACACTTCATTTACACTTCACTGGAAGATGTGCAGGGAGGCACATGAAGAAGGGTGCATCATACCCAGTTATTAGTGTGATAAAGTCTGGGAACTATGAAGGTATTATGGCCTCTGATGTAGATATCCTTCACATACCCAGTACTTGTGCTGCATTCAAGGGAGTAGTCAGCACTGTGACCACATGCTGGTGGACATTCCACTTACCATGTACCCCAAGACACGGGTCACATACCTATTGGTCTGATTATAGGGTGCGATTTCTACATTATACTTGGGTTGTGTGTTTGTGCACCTGACTTAACAAAGCCCCCATGTTTTCTTGTCACTGCAGGTGTTGTTATGGCCATGGCAGCAATATTTGGCATGCGTTGATACTATCTGTATTATACTAATATCACAGTTGGAGTCAATGATTGCCCACAATCTGTAGGCCTTCAGGCAAGTGTTTGGACCTAGCATGTATATGTCATCTGTTTTACCCATCACTTAAATAATGGACAGGAAAGGGCCTAGCAGGCAGCCCTGATGTACGGACCTGATCACTGGACCTGACAAATGGGTCACTTCACACATTTCAACATAATGAGATGCCACGTATGTGATACACTGGTCTACCCAGTTGGTGATATAGCTGTTTATGGCCACATATGACAGTGTTGATTGAATACCTCAGTGTGGATTTGTGTCAAATGCCTTGACCTGGTCAAGTTCCACTGGATGATATTGTTGTCAACATGCATGCCCTCAATGACCTCTTTGAGGACATCTGTCAGATGTAATAGACATGAAAATGCATTAACGACTCATACAAGTCTGTTTGCGCACAGCTGGAATATTACTAGTGTCCATTTAGAAAAGGTCTATGATGGCATGTTGGTCTACCTCACAGCTGATGAGAGTCAGGATGTGTCTATACATGCATGCATCAGGTGCTGTTGCCCCAACTCAAAAGGGTGCATATTCATGTACACCTTTCTACGGGAACATAGTCCATGTGGAGGGTGCGTTGAAGTCTGGATTCAACTGTATCAGGAAGGTGTATGTCCTGAGTCACACCACATGTGATCTGAGATGTTCTCACAGCCCAATGATTTCATGTGATAAGCCTGGATAAAGGTAAGACAGTGCATATTGCCTACAGTGATCTGGCCTAGGGATTTGACAATATCCCCATGCAGGTATCATTCAGAAACCCTTCCAGCTGGGGATTAATTCCTACATCACTAAATGGGTAACCAATCAGCTCACCAATATAACAGATACTGTGAAAGTTGGTGAATCAACCCATACCAGTAGAGCCATTGACAAGCCCAAGGGATCTGTTCTTGGTCCTTCACAGTTTGGACTCTATTTTTCCACAGTTCAGGCTAAACTATACGGCCTTTAGCATACCACATTTGCTGATTCTTGCATATTGAGTGCAATCATTGAGTCCACCAATGATGACAACACAGCCCATGAGGAGGGAACATAGACAAATGATTGGTGACACAAGCACATGATCTACAGATAAGTACAGAAATGTGTCTTTTTTATGTTGCCTGTCTGAAAGGTGGGATTCCATGTTAATCACAGCATTAACAGTCCTGCTATGCTGAAACCCAGTGATGTAAGCACTGAGAACACATGTAGATAGCAATCTGAACTTCGACCACCACCAAATGTCCACACTGGTACTGAAAGCCTATGTTGTGCACATCATAAGCCATGCCATAATATTCAGATCTTAGGACTGTATGACAGCACTGTTCTCAAACTT
The DNA here is from genome assembly GCF_019279795.1 of Protopterus annectens. Taxonomy (NCBI): domain Eukaryota; kingdom Metazoa; phylum Chordata; order Ceratodontiformes; family Protopteridae; genus Protopterus; species Protopterus annectens. The sequence continues at coordinate 1,589,583,175 of NC_056731.1, read as the reverse complement.
CATGAGCACACTAACAGAATATGATGCTCTCTTTTGCATGTACCTCACCAGACACATGCAACAGCTGGAGAGATCACAGGGCTTTCTCATCAAGAAAACACAGGGCCTACAAACCATGCCATGATGTATGTGAATAGATTAAAAGCCATGTGACTATAATCTGTCTTGCATAGGATGAGGTGACCTCTGCCTGGCCTCCAGGCCAGTCTCTGACTCTGCTCTGCTGGGAGAACTGCATATCCACAAATTTGTTATATTTGATGACATCAGTAGTGTCTGTTGAGGAGAATATGCTAATAACAGTGTCTTACATACTGGTGTAAAATGCTCTCTGTAATGTCAAACAAGAGTGCATACACACATACACTCAGTTGATTGCAGTGAGAATAGAACCTCTACCTAAGTACACAGACTTCAAAACTCAGTTCCTTATGCAAGCACCACGATAGAAGACCAACTTGGAGTGTCTCAGACAAGACTTTATCATTGATGACATCAACAGTGTCTGTTGAGAACAATATGGGAATAACAGTGTCCCATGCTGGTGTAAAATGTTCTCAGCAATGTCAAGGAAGAGTCCGCATGCACACACACACACACACACACACACACACACACACACACACACACACACACACACACACCCAGTTGACTGCAGTGAGAATGAAACCCCCTACCTAAGTACACAGACTACAGAACTCAGAACATTACACAAGTGCCACTGCACAAGTCCGACTGTTGCTGGTGTAAACTGCTCTCTGTAATGTCAAGCAAGAGAGCACACACAGACACACACACACAATCGACTGCAGTGAGAATTAAACTCCCTACATATCTAAGTCAACAGGCTACAAAACCCTGTACGTTATGCAAGCGCCACGACACAAGTCTGACTAACAGTGTCTCAGACACTTTATAGCTGATAACATCAGGACAATACAGTAATAACAGTGTCCTACATGCTGGTGTAAAATGCTCTCTGTAATGTCAACCAAGAGCGCACACGCAGACACACACACACACACACACACACACACACACACACACACAGTTGACTGCAGTAAGATTAGAACCCCTACTGAAGTACACAGACTACAGAACTCAGTACTTTATGCATGTACCACGCCACAAGTGTGATTTTTACAAAAGTGCAGGTCAACGGTCAACTTATAGTAGATGACATCAGCAGGCCATATGAGAGAAGAGTTTGGAAGGCCTGCATGAAATGGATGTGCAGGCATGTGCAAGTATCAAAATACTGTCAATCCATGGCATTGGAGCAGTACCTGTAGGATACACACTTCTGTTCTTCTGTCTAAACACAAACACACATACACACACACACCAGGTTGAGTGCAGTGAGAACAGAACTCTTACCTAAGTACACAGACTACAGAACACAGTCCTTTACACAAGCGCCATGGCACAAGTCTGATTTTTACAGGAATGCAGGTCAACTTACAGTAGATGACATAAGCAGACTATGTGGGAGACAAGATGTTGGGAGGCCTGCATGAAATGGATGTGTAGGTATGTGCAAGTATCAAAATACTGTCAATCCATGGCATTGGAGCAGTAACCGTAGGATACAGACTGCTGCTGTTCTATCTAGACACACCACACACACACACACACACACACACACACACACACACACACACACACACACACACACACACACACACACACACTCACACACACACACCAGGTTGACTGCAATGAGAACAGAACCCCTACCTTAGTATACAGACTATAGAACAAAGTACTTTAAGCAAGCGCCGCTGCACAAGTCTGATACTTACAAGAGTGCTGGTCAACTTATAGTAGATGACATCAGCAGGCCATGTAGGAGACAAGATGCTGGGAGGCCTGCATAGGTTCATAGCTTCAGAGGTTCATAGGAAGCTACTAGCCTTTGGCTGTAGGGTGTTTACAAGCCTAGCTGTATAAAAACACAAGAAGCCTTACTGAACGCAGTTAGATGGTTGTTGTTAGCAGAGCAATTTTGTGAGCAGCATCAAATGGCCTTGTCTATGAGGGACATAGGTGCCACCACAGAGATGACTTGACAATTATCTAAACAGCTGTCAAGGTTGCACTTGAGCAGGGTCATTGAGGAGCACTGCTTCACATACAGTGGGAGTTTATTATAGAGGAGTGTCAATCACTGGGGGATATATCTGTTTCCCTAGCATGTTCTGTTTAAGTCACAGAGTAGGCCAGTGATGGGAAACCTATAACATGCACGCCAAAGGTAATACACCATGACATTTTGGGTGGCACACTAGCATTCACCAACACCCAAGTTACCAAAGAAACTGCTTTTGCATTTGTTGCTTGTGTGAAGTGCATTGAATTATTTTGTGCCATGAGCCAGTTCAATAACACTACTGCAGAGGTAAGGAAGTTATTAAACTCATAGGTTCATAGGTTCATAGGTTTATACTAGGCTATCTGCCCTAAGGCATTTATAAGCTTATATGAAAAAATACTGTGCCCATTAGTTTGTTGACTAAAAGACTAACTCAAAGACTATTTTGGTTTACTTTCTCGATAAAGTCTGCAAAGGGCAGTGCTGACAATGTTTTCTCCTCATGCTTATACTTTAGCAAAGGGCACGTAGTCTGCATTTCTAGGAGTGTGCTCTTTTACATTCCTATCAACTATCCCTCTTAATCCCTGATAAAACTGGCAACTTGTTACACTTAGTAATGACAATAATTACATTTATAGACTAATTTTACTTCAGAATATGTATTAGTTCATGCTCATTTTTTTCTGTCAGTGCCTCAAATTAATAGTCCTGGTAATTTAAGACTGTCCATGTCTCTTATTTCTAGATTTGTCCCTGATTCTCTTGATATTAATCCCTGATGCATTCAGAGCCATGCTGTTTATTTATTTTAGTTATTTATTTATTTACTTTATTTTACTTTTTTTTGTTTGGGTGGGTGACACACAAGCAGAGTCAAGTTAGGCATTTTCCAAATTTTTCACATGCCGAACCCAAAAGATTCACCATCACTGGACTACGTTGAGAACCCTGAAGCAAGTTATTCTTGTCCCATTTGATTTGCAAATGTCCAGCATTTCCAGTAGGGCAGGGTTTGCGACTGCTCTGAAGGTCAGGAATAGGTTACCTTTCATCATCCTGCATGATACTTTGTACACTGGCAGGTCTTTCATTTCAGTCTTTCCATGTACGTCATGCTTACAGGCCCTGGATTCACCCAGTTACAAACCTCTGTGCTTCCTCCAACTGCTGCAGGTGTCTAGTGAGATACTGACAGAAGTGAGCATTTTACTCAGTTAGTGGTCTGATAAGGATAGTGTTCAGTAGAGCTATGACATTCCTGGTCTTGGATGTGATGTCCATATGTATGAGGTACGCAATGCAGAATGTGTGTCTTACCACTATGGACTCATAGTGATGAAAGTGTAGATTGCTATCAACATGTGTTCCTGAGTCTCATAGCCCTGTGTTTGAGCTTAGAGGGGTGCTATGTATATCATAATTAGCAGGATATACATCATTACCAAAGGGGGCAATGAGGCATTGTTTGCTTAAACGTTCAGTCTGTGAGTTTGGCAGCAATCATTTGTCTGTGTCAACTCCTTGTGTAGTATGTTACCATAACTGGGGGAACTCTATATATGTGCATCCAGTTAACAGTCATCTGCAAACCTGGGTAAACCACAGGCCATCTACTGCTGCCTGTGGTTCAGGGAAGTAGTTTCCAAACAGTTGAGGGCCCAGCACAGATCCTTCTGGTATGCCACTGGTAAGTGGGCTAGTGGTGGAGGTGCAGTCCCCAACTTTGAGAGTGTGTGTTCTTTCACTGAGCCAGTTGGCTATCCATCTAGTACTGTATGGCCTAATTCCCAGATGGGAGATATTCACTATGAGACATGAATGCGGGATAGGGTCAAAGGCCTTAGGATAACTCAACATAGGTGATACGTGTTTTTATCCCTCATCCAGGTCTTTGGGGGTCAGTATCAAAGAAGTCCACAAGGTTCACTAAGCAACCCTTGAAAAAACAGAATAGGTCTTTTCAAGTGTGCTGAAGATCACCTATGCCCCTGTGGATAAGGTCCATGCTGATTCCTTCCCTAGCCTTGCAGATAAGACTCAGTAGTTGTAGTTCTGTATGTTACCAGATTGATATGCATTGCATATCACACAACAGTTGAGATTACTTTCTGTAGTGCAGGTGATATATATGTGGAAAAAGGACTGAGACACCAGGGTTGCGGTATTTGGGGGGTGGCAACACATGGTTGTATTGTAAATATATGATATATTGTTAGATAGGGCTTTCAGTTTGTCATGTTTCTACATATAATTTCATGTCATACACAGGAAATAGACAGTAATTAATGGTAATACATAATAACATTTATCTTTCCATAGAGCAGTAAGCAGCGGGTTTGCATGACGGTTGGCAAAGTGTATACGCATGCGAGACACACATGTTTTTTGCGTAGCTATGCAGTGCATAAACTTGGGTTGTAGTGCTAAAGTCTGACATATAGTATTGAGTCTATGCAACACACATGCTGCTTAACTGATCCTGTGGCAGCACATATTAATGCACTGATACATTCCTTTTTGGGCCCAAATGGTACTTGGTTTGAATCCAGGGCTATCTAATGTTTTTAAATACTGTTATTTAAACATTGAGAATGCAATGACATAAATTCTTTAAAGTACATGTGTAGTTGTGTGTTGGCATAGTGCAGCAAGATTAAGCAGCACTGTGCAGAGGTAACTGCATCATTTTGCCGCCACTAAACACTGCTGCATGTTGGTGCACAATGCACACCTCCACATAAACATGGAGCCCAAAAAGTAAAGGGATCCATTTCTTTTACAGCAACGTATGTGTGTTGTGTGTATGATTCTATTTTTTGACCATATAAAAGTGGTGAAAATGGGGTAGATGGGAAAGTGGTGAAATGGGGAGCAAGCAGGGGAAGAACAAAGGGAAATCAGGACACTGATGTGCCGGATGGAGGTAGGAAAGAACCATAGCTATCCATTTCTTTAACAGTGTAAACTGAAAATATGTGCAGAATGTTAACTGAAAAAACTCTCACCTCCAGAGAGAGGGGTGACAACACAATAATGTTGTATAACCAAATGGATCGCATCAAGTGTGTCAAGAAGGCACATGTGCAAAATGCAGAGCTATGTATGGGATGAGTTTTTTTTGTGGGACAGGTGGCCATTTATTTTTTTATTTGAGAGAAAGAGAGAAAGAGAGGAATGTTAAGGAAGGGACATAGGTATGTCTTGGCCAGGTACATTGGGAAGGTGAGGATGTAAATGCCGACAGACAAGACGGTCAGGGACAAAAAGAGGTTGGGGGACACAATAATTGGGGTGAGGGTGGGGACAACCCGGGCCCACAGCTGTCAAGCTTGGAGAAGTGAGACTCGACTCCTCACCCACTGAACTGTCATCACTATCACCTTACTCCACAGGTGGCCAAATGCTTAACGTCTTCTCCTCCTCCTAGTACACAACATGTGGGAGAGCAGGCTCTCCAGCCAGTGTAGGCATGCAGCAATGGTGTGGCGCACCACCTTACGTACCAGCCCTGGCAACTTGCTGCAGGCGATGAAATCACCACCACCGCCACTGCTCCCGGAGGGTAACTCTGAACCATCCTCCGAGGCAGGACTACCTGAGGGTGCAGGTAGTGTAGGGGCAGCAGAGGCAGTGCTGCCACATTGGCTCCCAAATGTGCTGGGCATTGGTGCTGCAACCGTTGGAGCAGGGGTAGGCTGAGCCAATGGAGCTGGCTTACCTCGCTGATATATGGAGCACTGATGACATGGACACATTTTGATGACACTAAAAAAAAAAAAAAAAGACAGAAAATACAAAAATAAAATAAAAAATATTTTAACAGTAAAATAAAAAATAAAATACAAATAAAATTAAAAAATTAAAAAAATAAAATAAAATAAAAATAAAGATAAAGAAAAGAAAATAGAGAGATAGGGGTTGGGCTGAGAGAAAAAAAGAGATAAGATTAGTACCATAATATATGACATACAAGGCATGTAAGTCTACCTCCAACAGATACACATTACACTACAGAATACTGCAAGTAATCCTTGAAATGTGCATATAGTGCACATATATGAGTTCCAGTTATAGAAATTACAGTTTATAGCAGGGCATTTGTGCCACTGGTATACAGGTTAAAATTTAATGTAAATATTACTGAAGAAATAACAGTATGGTATAGTTGTTAATTGTGGTATTTGAACCCACAATCTCTGACTAAAGTCTAATATTGAACTCCTGCTTTTACAGTTGGGATATCCATGCTTAATTATATACAACTCAATGAAATACCAAAAAAGCTATCTTTAACTTTTAATGTTACAATACCATTTCTCTTCTGCTGCATACAAACCATTTGCTTCATTCAGTCTCTCCAGTCTAGCCCTGTAGGCCCATACAATCCACTCCTGCATACCAATCTTGTCTGTATTCAGCCTTCTAAGTCTTACAAGTACTCTCTGTATTTGATACTTACACAGGTGTGGGATGTCCTTAGTCCTAAATTCCTCAATCCAGTGGTCGAGAGTATCCCTCTTCCTCCCCTGTAAGCCATTAAAATGATTCCTACATTGCTCTCCAGTGCATGGGATACCAGTGGAGCCAGAGTAGTCCTTCTGCAGAAGCATGAGGCAGTGGTGGTTTACTGGAGTCCAATAAATATCCTGGACTCCTGGACATCCCACCTCTGTGCCCTAAACCTAGCACCTTCCCACTAATGCCAGCCATGTCTATCTACCAGCAGATCTAGACTAATTGAGACTGATGCTTTCCCACCAATTCCAGTGATCACATTTACCGGAGTGAGCACAACCGCTCAAAGTGTTTGTGTGATGGTATGCAGACAGCAGCAGTACCCAACAGTGAGGAATGAGAAAACTGATTTTTACACTGTGGGATTCAAACCTATGCATAATGGACAAAACACTTACTTCCACACTGTTGATTTTCCATCTTTGCCACAAAAGTGCTGCTCAGACAAAGTCAGGCATCATACATAAATGCAGGTGACAGTATGAACTGTTACACAGGTATGTATGTGACCTGACAAGGTTACTGGATACAGAGGCAGTTGTGTAGGTGTCTTAGGTAAATATGAAGGTCATGTACATCCAGATAGCAGAATTATACTTAGAGAAAAACAGTACACAGTATACCCACACATACATCTGACAATACATAAATAAATAACACAACAGTGTCTCATCACTCATAATGTAATTAATATCAACTCCACTATGTAAAGTGTTGCAAATGATAATGAATATAATGGCAAGTGGAACAACAGTAAAAGTGCATGGAATATCCTGTATTAGAACCCAGGAGCATATGTGGGGCTAATTTACTAATCATTCTTAAGATTTCTTTGTTAACCACTGCACAACATCACTTAGCAGGTTTGCACTGTTCCCAATAGATTTAATTAGATGCATCCGGTTTCTATTTTTGGCTGATTGGGTCCTGTCTGCTTCCTGGGTGGTCCACTTGCCCAGTCTACACACTGTTCCGCTTTGCGCAAACAAGATAAGCACAGCCAAAGCTGGCATTCATTTCCTCCATTCCCATGATTGCTCTAAGCGGAGCAATGCGCAAACACTGGCCAAAAAAATTACAGAGAGAAAAAAAAGATAACTGCGGTGGTGGTGCTGCGGTAGCGTTGTCGCCTCACAGTAAGACGTTGTCCTCTTCGTTTCTCAGCTAGAGCGTCTTCTGTATGGAGACATGAATGAATGGGTGTACCTTCGATGAAGGTTGTGCGTCAGGGCCTGCAACTCGGCACGTAAAAAAAAATCTACTGCCAATCATTAGCGGACCGGAGTTCCGCTGTGGCAACCCCTAACCGGGAAAAGCCGAAAGACACAACAACAACAGAGAGAAAAGAAGACATTTGCCAAAAATGTAGTGGATGTTTGATGTTAATGACTTGAACCTGTGAATTGTGTGCTGCTTACTTGCATTTTCAACCTTGACAAAATTACATCTAACACTTTGTAAGTCTAAACAAACGAATAGTCAAATAAAGGCCGGAAAACCACCAAGCAGTAAAATGTAAAAGAACAATTGGAGCTCTGGACACCACAGCTTAAAACTTTAATAAACTTCAGTAAAAAAGTAAGCACTTTCACGGAAAACAAACCCGCTTCTTCAGACTATATAAAAAGTTACACAAACCACTCACATATATATAAAATATTCAAAAAGACATTCTCTAAGGAAAACAATCTTCCAATCTAAAAACACAGCCCACTGGAGCAAGGAACTGGCCAGTAAATATGTGTTGTATCACCACACCCCTTTAAAAACATGAATATTAAAACAGTGACATGGAAAACTTATCAGAGCCAATAGTATCATGAAAAGATACACATCTCTCTGATATTTAAATATTAATGTTTAAGGGGAGATTTAAGAACCGGCTTCAAAGACACATGTTCATTCAGCTCTGAAAATACATTTATTTTCAAAAGAAGTATCCATTTAATTTCTTTCTTTAAAGTGATATTTTTAAAGTCCACAGCCCTCAACTTTTCAGACACTAATTCTAAGACAAGAAACTTAAAACTGTGCCTGCTCCCATTCTCTATAACATGTGGAGCTAATGCACTCATACTCTTTTGATTACGTACGTCCCCCATGCCCTCTAGAATCCTTTCTTTAAACATTCTGTTGGTCTTTCTGATGTAGAAAGCTTCACGCATTGTGTATTTAGCATAATATATTAAATTCTTGGTCTTGGCATAAAACTCAAAAATAATTTCTTGCTTAGTTTGTGAGTATACCAGACAGGTACAACTTCAAATACATTGACAAGCCTTACATTGTCTACACCGAAATGTCCCACATCTATCTGGTATATCAAAAGGAATATGCTCAAAATTCTTATAACATAACTGTCACTTCAGTGAGAAGTTATTTCTAAATGAAAACGGGTTTATCATCTAAAGCTCTCCTGAGATCCAAATTAACCAATAAAAGTGACCAATTTTTCTTAATACATATATTTCTTAATACCCTCAGAAGTAATGTTAATACTACTTGAATGAGTAAGGAGAAACCTCTTCTTATTAGAGCATTCACTCGTCTGTTTAGGTACTAAGCTACTTCTTCAGCTGAGTCTGAAAAATACAGTCTCCCCACTGTATCTCAAACAGACCATGCCTCTGCTAGACTTTTGTCTACATCACTTACAGTATACCCATGTTCTAAAAAATCCTTTTTCAAGTTACTCAAAGTAACTTGCAACTCCACATTATCACTGTGGATTCACAGGGCTTTTAAAAACTGTCCCTTAAGGACATTCCTAGTCACATGACCAGGGTGCATACTGGTTTTATGTAGTAAAGCATTCTTTCTGCATGGTTTTCTATAAATCCCTGCGTTAAATCTTTTAACTTCAGCACACACATCTACAAAAGCCATGCCCATAGCTACACCAACTCTTTGGAGAAAAAACTCATTGTGAAATATAAAAACATTGTTTCCTAAAATCAAATCAATCAAAATACAAATCAAATTTATCTTCTCAACTGTGAAATCAATGTTCTTACTTAAATATATCCTCACTTTCTCTATACCTAAATCATTAGGAATAACAGTGAACAAAGACGTCACATCAAGTGTCACTAAATACACATCATTATCCGTAGGATATGATTGATACCATTGGTAGAAATCATTCAAACAATTCTTAGTATCTTTAAACACACTATCAACATTGTCCAACACTTTCCTTAAATTTTTCTCAACGAAAATCGAAAGTGGCTGTATCACCCATCCCCTGCTGGACACAACTGGATGCATGGGTGGTTTATGGACATCTTTGTGGACCTTATGAAGTCCATATAAAATCGGGGTCACAGGATGTTCCACTGCAAAATATTCAAACAATTCTTGTTCACTAGAGCCATTATCAACAAATCATATACTAAAAAACATACACTATCAATGACACTTGTAACAAAATCCTTGTTAATTTGCAAATATGTGACACTGTCAACAACATTTCAAACATGCTGTATAAATAAAATTCCTTGTGCATCGCAACCACTACCTCTCCTTTATCACACGGATGTATGACAAGGGGAGTTGAACATAGCTCATACAAAGTTTTTTATTGCTCTGAAGTCAAATTATAATAAGAATGTTTGTATCCAACTGTTAAATGCTCTCAAATTTTATTCTCACACAACCCTATAAAAGCCTCCAATTGAAAATGAATCACAGGATTAAAAGTACCGGGTTTCCTAAAAATATTAAAGTCACCATCTTCCGACTGTGGATACAGTAAGGAAAGAGAGACGTTTCATGCAAACAATCTGAAGTCTAGCAGTATATCAATCAAGTCAGATGCCCTACTAGGGATAAAATTAAAACCTTTGTTCAAAACCGAAATCTGTTCATCAGTCGGTACAAAAGAGGAAATATTAAAAACGAACCCACTTGATTTTGTAGCATGTTGCGAGTTACCATTCCCAGTGTTCTCCCTGGATGGTCAGGCTGCTGCACATGCCCCTTCCTTGCTTGACTCTTTGAGCATCCTCTCTTGTAGTCTCTGTCAATGGGTAAAGGGGCTGAAAGTGAAAAAGAGGCAGTGACTGTATTACTTAATGAAGCAGAAGCAGATGGAGTCACAGGAGCAGACTCTCTAATGGCATTACCACTGTCCGAATTCATAGGTGTTGAAGTGGAGGCTTCTTCTGTTTGTAAAGTAGCAATGTTAGTGTTGCTTATATTGCCATGACCCAGACTACCTCTGGGCCAAAAGAAAATATTTCCACTCTTCAAATCACGTAAATCCCATTGAAGTTTCTTAATCTTAGTGGCTTGCAGCAGTTTTTCATACATAGCCACTTGTTCATATAAATCATCCAAACTGGTTCTACACATATTCAATGAAAATTTATTCACTTCATCAGACTGTAAAGTCTGAATCTCCTTTAAAAATGATGTTTCAATAGGTAAAAAATAGTCGATGAGTAACTGCATATAATCAATGTTCACTTGAATGTTTAATGACTGCCACCGTTTGAGTAAATCAGGGTATTGAGTGCCATAGGTAGGCATTTTTAAGACACGTAGGCCCCATGGAATTGCCCTATGGTGAATAGCTGCTTCCAAATGAAGCCTCTGCCATAGTAAATGTTTATATTTAAAAAGTTTACCTTCCAGCTCTTTGTATTGCATGTTTAAAGCGGCCTGACAGGCATTATCAGCAGCTGAATCTTCGCCTGGACTATCCTCAGTAACTGTATTCAACTGTGCATTTGAATCAATCAATAAAATCCTTTGGAACTGATCTGTACCTGCTTGCACACTACTTCCAGGGTTATAGCCCAGTCATGGGTGGGAGGATGGCATAATGGTTAAGGTGTTTACCTTGCAGACACAAGGTGCAGGGTTTGATTCTCACATGGGGTAATTGACTAGGCTTAAAATGGCCCACAAGGGCAGTTAGCCTAGTACTAACCTATGAATCTAAATCGAAACCTTCTGCCATGTCCTGACTGCTGCACCAAAACAAACACTCAAAACAAATGGTCAGGTAGTCAAATAAAGGCCAGAACACCACCACACAGTAAAATGTAAAAGAAAAACTGGAGCTCTGGATACCACAGCTTAAAACTTTAATAAACTTCAGTAAAAAGGTAAGCACTTTTGTGGAAAACAACCCCTCTTCTTCAGACCATATAAAAAGTTACACAAACCACTTACATATATATAAAAAATTCAAAAAACATTCTCCAATGAAAACAATCTTCCAATCTAAAAACACAGCCCAATGAAGCAAAGAACTGGCCAGTAAAGATGTGCTGTATCAACACACCCCTTTAAAAACATGAATATTAAAACAGTGACATGGAAAACTTATCTGCACCAATAGTATCATGGAAAAGGTACATACCTCTCAGACATTTAAACATTAATATTTAAGGGGCTGAAACTTAAGAACCAGCTTCAAAGACATATGTTCATTCAGCCCTGGAAATACATTTACTTTCAAAAGAAGTAGCCATTTAATTTCTTTCTTTTCAGTGATATTCTTAAAGTCCCCACCCCTCAAATTTTTAGAAACTAATTCTAATACAAGAGACTTAAAACTGTGCCAGCTCCCATTCTCTATAACATGTTGAGCTAATGCACTCGTACACATTTGATTATACATGTCCCCCATGTGTTCTAGCATCCTTTCTATAAACATTCTATTGGTCTTCCGATGTTGAAAGCTTCACACATTGTGCTTTTAGAGTAATACACATTCCTTCAAATTCACACAATGCTTATACAGTCATTTTATAAATATAATCTTACTGGCAGTAAAAAGATGACTGTGTTATCAAGGAATATAAAGACAGCTTGAATAACCTTCGGTTACACATTTCATCTTAATCAAATTTTCATAAAGGTTACTAAGCAAGCAATAATGTCCGACAGGGTGTGTGTTAATGTGGAATTAATGCCTGCCCAGGGGTGCTGTGAGGCCCGACTCCGCAGACGCAGGGCCTTTACACCCCTCGAAAGGCATTAATTACACATTAACCCACACCCTGGAGGGCATTATTGCTCTTAGAGAATGGACTCTCTGTAAAACTGTTGTGTTTTACTTATTTATTTATATCTCTTTTATTACTATATTATTTTTTATATATTTTGGATGTAAAATAGTTCCTCCGCCTAATGTTTCTAAGTTGCTGTAGTACATGTAAATGGTGTTAGAGGAAGCATTTTACATCCAGAATATATAATTTTTAAAAAATGTCTAGATATTTGCTTTATTTTTTGGTCCCTTACTGCTAAAATGGTTTCTTGTCAGTTATTTGAGGGTTGAAGTCACTAAATAATGACATACATTTAACTTTCATACTCATTTCCCTCAGAATATTCATAAATCCTGTTATTTAACTTTAGAATTTTTTATTTAAAATCTGTTCCTATTTTGGAGACTTTCTTCCCCCTTTATTTCAGGCTTTATCCACATTTCTTGAGCTAAAAGGAGGAGAGGTAAGCAAACATCTTATCTGCTGCTGCCAGTGGTCCATCATCTTTCTGTTTCTCCCTCTGTCATACAGACGCCACCCCCTCACACTCGCACACCCTTGCCCTTCAGAAAATGCATGCTAACACAACCCCTACTGCAGCCACTTTGTGATTTTTTTAAAGAGGAATATGCTCCTGTTTTACGCCTTTGCTCCCTCTTTATTTTACTTTTATTCATTTGTCTAAGAGAAGACAGATATGTAAAAGTAAACATATTGAATCCTGCTGCTGCTGGTGATGGATCGCTGTCACTCTTCACACTCTCGCTCACACAAAACTTGCTTTCATGCACGCATTCACACACACAGACAGAAACAAACACACATGCAAAAACAGAAACATACACATACACACACTTTTTTCTTTGATATTTAGATTTTACACTCACTAAACAGCAAAAGCGCTGCTTAGAGAGTGTAAAATAACGGCTCGCTCGTTCTTACATTCATTCACATGCACGTATACACTCACAGACAGACATAAATGCATGCACACTTTTGTGTCTCTTTTTTTCTTTTTTTTTAATATATTTTACACTCCCTAAACAGCAGAATCACTGTTTAGTGAGTGTAGAATAATGGAGGCTGTTCTGTTTTCCCAGTCCGAGCTCCACGGCGGCTTGACATGCTGATGTGAAATGGCAGACACGTTTTTCAGCAGGCATTATTTGTACATTAATCTTATAATTCTTCATTTTCATTGTTTGTGCCACTATATCTCCTAACCAGTGTGGCCAATAGCAATGATTCAGTCATTTATATGTTTTGCAAAGTGATGTTTTTCCTGGATTCCAAACGTTTAAGAATTAAAGCTTTGCACATACATAAGCCCTAACAGTAACATTAGTAAGGCAAGCAACATAAAAAAATTCATAATACCTCCTGCCAAACCAAAAACTAGGTTTGTTAACCATGCCTACTGAGAACTTGTCAGCTTCTTTAGCATGAGACAGTTCAGTAACTTTCTGAATAATTTCTAGGTCACTACAAATGGCACCAGTATTACCTGGAATAAGGCAACACTGTTTTGATGAGCTCAAAGGGTGATGTCTAGTACCATTCTGTTCTGCATCTCACTGTGCGTGGCGGTCATTTCAAGATTAATCAAATTTATTGATTCAAAAGTAGCATTGTTTAATAATTCTAAAAACTTAGATAACTTTCTCAACTCCCAAACGGACTTTACTGCCCCATAAGCAGGTACAATTCCTGCTCTAGAAATAACACCATCACCAAGTTCCATGTGAGCTAGTCCTTTAACAGAAGTCTGTTCAACAGCATGATAGTAAATCCAAGAAACATCTATATTCCCGATTGGATTCAGAATGCCTTTGGTTTCTCTCCTGCAACAACCGTTACGAATCTTTCCATTATATAAAGTGTTTGTATGTTGTATAGCTGGGATAACATGGCCTATATAACAACAACCCGGCCAGTCTGCTGGTAACCAGGAATATTCTTGTCTCCACAGATGTAATAAAATTCTTGTAATGCTGCCATACCTAACCCTGCAGCCCCAACATAAACCTTTCGAGAAAAACTGCAATTGTTCTTTCCAAGTATATCCTTTAACAGTCATTGACAGCTGAAGTGTTACTACTGAAAAAGGGGGACAGCTATATTTGGCTTTTCAACTTCTAGTGAGAAAAATAGTATGAAATACTGACAGGTGTTTTATATCAGTTGAAATTAATGGAATTCCCCCAGGTACATGTGCACAACCCAATATTCACTAACATTAAGTATCTTAACAAATACATAAAAGGCAGCAGAAAAGGTGTTGAACTTAGGATGCCAATCAGGTGCTCTTGATTCAATTCTGACTGAACACCAGCCCGTGGAAATTTGTTTATTTTTGATAAAAAATGATTCAGTACTTAGTTACAATGGTTTTGGATGACTATATGCTCACAGTTCCTGATGACAGGAGTACAAGGAATAAAATGATTATGAAAATCACAGTAACTGTTCTGATAATAGGTCCATATGACAATCAAGTATGTTGAGGCTAGAGAGAGAGAGTTTTGAAGAAACTGTAAACACGGATGTTGGACTGTTCGCTTATAGTTCATATAAAGTCAATCTCCAAATAAACTTCAACTGAAACTGCTGGTGGTGTATGATCCCACAAATAATTTTTGGTTACTTGATGCATTATCTGGTCCATTTTCGAAAGAGCATAATGAATCTTTGAAATTTGTTTCAGAAGGAAGGAAAATAATGCATAAGTTGAAGAAGAAGAGTCACTGAGTTTTATCTCTGACAAGGATGATGTTACAGAGTTGCTCAATTTCACTTCTGGACTTGTTCATTCGGCACAGTAAAAAGATTTTTAGTCATCAGTTCCAGATGCAACTGTGCCCCCAGTTTTTCATCTGGAACAATTTGCAATGGACTCTGCTGGCACACAAGGAATGACATTGATGGCATATTGACTGCACTTGTCTTGATGAAGTTCCTTCTTGACATGTGATACAGGGATCCAGGCGGGCAGTCCTTCACATCTCACTGCAGTAGCGCTTGTAAGCAAAATCAAGTAGGGGTTCTTTCTATCTGGCACAAAGAATGTTTTCAACAGAAAGATTTATTGTAGATAAAATCTCCTGGTTGTAGGCCATTGTGATGATTCACAGTAGGCTGTCTTACAGTCTCAAAAACAGTCACTGTGGTAGTGTGTAAAACAGAAGAGAGAGACTTGCAATGCAGAAAAACAGATTCATCAAAATGTTGTCATTCCAAGTTCTTAGGCAGGGATGTAGTTGGCATTCTTGAAGGTATGCCCATAAGAACTTCATATAGGGATAACTTCCTAGTAGTACTAACTGCCCTTTGCATACTAAATAAAAGCAAAGGTAAAGCTTCTGGCCATTTAAGACCAGTCGCTTCACACCAGTTAGTAAGCTGAACCCTTATGCTCTGATTTGCCCCTTCTACGATTCCTGAAGCTTGTGGTCTGTATGGGCAATGGTATTGCATTTTGATTTTCAGTGTTTTACTGATCTGTTGTCCTATGTGACTAGTAAAATGCGTATCTTGATGTGACTGAATACAGCAAGAAACACCAAATCTTGGTATCAATTCTTGAAGCAACCTTTTTGCAACAGTGTTTACATCATTCTTTGCACAATGGTAAGCTTCTACCTATCCAGAAAAAGCAGCAAGAATGACAAGTACATACTTACACTTCCGTGTTTGTGGGACCTCAATAAAATTTCACTGAATATAATAAAATGGCCCCCACAACTCTGACATGTTACATTATAAACATGTTGTACGATTATTTACAAAATGTTTAGTGACTTTTGAAAGGTGATGGACATACCAATCATTTGAAATCTGTCTTATTAAGGCATTTTTACCTTAATGAAAAGGCAAGTGGTAAGCTTCAACCAAATGAATTAAGAATTTTTTTGGAGCTACCAGCCACCCTAAGGCTGCAACCATCACAGATCCACCTCACCCTTTCAGAGTCTTCAGTTTGGTTCTGGAAAGATAACAATTCCTGTAAAGAAATAGCAGTGTTTAAGGCTAGCAGTAAATTGTCCATGTACTGGACCAATGTAGAGCCATGCAGAAATTCAATCTTGCCTGTTTTTTCATTTCTCTATGGAAATGAGTGGGTGATTCTACATATCCTTTCAGTAATCTAGTCCAAGTCTACTGTTGCCCTCTACATGTAAATACAAACATATACTGGCTCTCTGGGTGCACATGAATAGAGAACAAGGCAGAATAAATATTTACTGCTGAGAAGGTAGTAGCAGTTGACAGGACTGAACTTAGTACTGTAGTAGCAGTATTAGGAACTACTACTACATTAATTGTTGGTAAATCTTGTACAAATCTACATATGTTTTTTCTTAGTTTCTTAACCAGTAACATTGGCGTGGTACATGGACTTTCAATTGGGACTATTACACCTTGATGGAGTAATACAGAACGACAGGTTTGATTAATTTTCTGCTTCAGCTGACAAAGGATATTGAACTACCTACCACAGACAGGTGCTCACGAGGTTTTAAAGCTACTGGTACAGGCTCTGCAACTTTTATGAGCCCTACCTCATTTTTATGAACAGTCCAAAACTGTGGAGGGATTTTTTTTACCCCTCCCATATCAGCAGTATCTGTAACTTGTTCCAATGTTAGGACAGCAAAAAGGGAATCCTCATCTGTACAGATATTAGTTGATTACAACACTATGAATTAATTTGGAATATCAAGGAAAACTCAGTCTGGGGCACAATAAACAGTACATCTCAAGTTACATAATAAATCTCAACCTAAAAGATTTAAAGGAGCAGCATTTCCTACAATAAAGGTGTATTGTTATTTCAGCAGACTAATTTGAATAAGAATATGTTTCGCTTCTGGACAGTCTAAGGGACTGTGGACACTCCCACTCCACAGATTGTTTTGGTGGAAAGTGGGTGATTTTCAGCATTTGCTGAAGTAATTAGACCTAACTGAGCCTGTGTTGACAAGATATGGAAGAGAAGAGTTTATGAACTTTAATATTAACAAAAGGACCCTCTTGTCAACTGGTAGTAAGAGAAACAGCTGCTGTTCCTGTTCATGGCTGTCCTAATGATCCTGTTGCCATGCTCTTGTCTGCTAAGCAGTACTTCCAAGCTGGACGCTATCATTACGCTTGTTGTGACATTTGGACATTTGGCAAATGTGTCTGTTGTTAAAGTGGGCATTTTTTTCCGCCAGTGTCCTGAATGGCCATAATTACAGCAATTATTTGAATGTTGATCACGTTGTGGTGGTTGGGGTGATATGGAAGGGATGGAATTTTGTTGATATAGTCCTGGGGCTTGTGGCTGAAAGAACTTAAATCAAACTCTTCCTCCACAATTTTGTTTTTCTTCTCCACCTTCCCTGTGAGTCAATATCAAACTGTTGGAGCTGAACATCTACCAGCTTATTTTGTTTTTTTTTTTCCCAGAAAGATCTAAACTTGGCCAATTTAAACAAACCTTTTTTTTTTAATTTGTTCTTGAATTAGAGGTAGAAACCCTTCTACAAAATCAGCTGACAGCACTCTGGGTGCCGCCCCTTCTGTAGGTCCTGGATGTCCAGACAAGGCTTCAAATGCCTCTGTTATGCATTACAAATATGCATCAACTGATCCATTTTCATTTTGTACAATGGCCTTACTCTTGCCCAGTTGGGTGTTGGGGGGGGGGGGGCATGCGGCAATAATAGTCTTTAATAAGTTATTTCTGGAAAAAAGAAACTTTGTCACCTGAATGCTTTGGAATGTTATTACCTGTTGGTCTTTTCCCATATCTTTGGCTTTCAAACTGTTCTTAGGTCTTTGATAGGTGGATTTTGTAATTGTACATGTCCTTCTAATATTTTAGCATATTTCGTAAAAAATGAGAACCACAAGTGGAAATAAACAAGACAAAAAAAAAAGATATATCCACTGAACACTCAAAAGGACGACAGCCAAATCTTTAGCATATAAAGCATTTAATCACCGTTTTCATCCACAAAGGGACTTCTTCAGAGCAGTACAGCTGACTCACAAAATAAAGACAATATACCTTGTGCTAATCATCCAATTAACACATTAAAACATTTTTTTAATTACTGAAATACATACAAAAATAAGAATAAAAAAATGTATAAATTGTAAAACGTAAATAATAATGTGGAAGTATTATAACAACAGTATAAAAGTCAAAATAGTCAGTAAACCGGGGGATACAAGCTCCGTAGTCACAAAAATAAACAGATAAAAATATGTAGCACAAACCAACTACAGAGCTACCATGTAGCAGGTAAAGCAGCCAAATGAAGGATACTTCCAAATAACAGTCAGGCAGAATGGTACTCAGCTTCAATCCAACTTAGACAGATTTTAAAGATCCACACAGGAGCACAAACCATGTAGCAGGTAAAGCAGCCAAATGAAGGATACTTCCAAATAACAGTCAGGCAGAATGGTACTCAGCTTCAATCCAACTTAGACAGATTTTAAAGATCCACACAGGAGCACAAACCATATAGCAGATAAAGCAGCCAAACGAAGAATACTTCCAAATAACAATCAGGCAGAATGGTACTCAGCTTCAATCCAACTTAGACAGATTTTAAAGATCCACACAGGAGCACAAAGACCAGAATAAAACTCAGGTTTATTAAAATAAGAGGTGAGCGCTTTCGCTATGAGCTTCTTCAGACCTAATAACATCTACATTCAAAATAACCAAGGTATATATAGTTTCCTTTGAGTCAATTAAAAAATCAATTAAGACGTCAATTAGCTACTAGAACATCTTAAAGGTAGATATACACTATATTTAATTACTACAAGAATATATAAAAAAACTTTTTCATATACTGCATCCACATATAACAATATGCATATAAAACCATATACTTATGCTACTATGATAAATTTACAAAAATAATAAAATATCACATATATATAAATACAGAAGTATATATAGGGAATATATGTATAAAACGCAACACCAATAGATGGATCATTTATGTAGCCTTCTTCTTTTCAAGGCAGGTTTAATGGATGCACGTTCATTCAAACCTTTACCCCTATCACCCCATTAAAACTTTACAAAGCTTAGATCCGAGCTCCTAGCTCCTTTCCTTACCCATAATCCCCTGCCAACCCTGAATGACCTCAGATCAAGTTTGCCCGCAAGCACTATAGTGGATAACTAACTACATTATCAGAATGGTACATCACTATATGTCATGAAACACATCTGAAGGTCAGGGGGACGGAGGGGGGGAACGGTTGCAAACAAATGAAGTTTACCTACTCAGATGGAACGTTATGGTGAGTACATAACTTCTTAATCTGAAGTAGTTAACTTCATTTGGTCTGCAACCTGTGGGACAGAGTCCCCAGCTACCTAAACCTTGGGCGGCCTTCATGGAAGGATATTCCGGAGCACTGTGGAGCCAAAAGAAGTTCTCCCTCTGGAGGTAATGTCCAATTTATAATGATTGATGAAGGTATGAGATGAGGCCCAAGTGGCTGCTGAACAGATATCATCCAAGGAAACCCTGGATTTAAAGGCGACAGATGTAGCCATAGCCCTAGTTGAATGGGCATGAACTCCTTGAGGTGCGGGCCTGCTGGAATTTTGATACGCTGTAATGATACACTGTGAAATCCATCTCGATAAGGAAACCTTCGAGACCAGTTTACCTAGATTAAATTTGGCAAAGGAGACGAACAACTGGTCGGATTGTCTATGACCAGATGTCCTATGAATGTAAAATCTAAGTTGTCTGTGCACATCTAAAGAATGTAGTCTGTACTCCCCTTTGTTCTGGTAGTTAGGAAAGAAGACCGGCAAACTGATAGATTGGTTAATATTAGATTCAGAAACTACCTTCGGGAGGAAGGAGGGATTGGTCCTGAGGTAAACCCTATCCTTGTGAAAGGCTAAGTATGGGGGTTTCACAGAAAGAGCTTGCAATTCAGATACTCTCCTGGCTGAAGTAATAGCCACAAGAAAGGCTGTTTTCCAAGACAAATATTTGAGGTCTACTGAAGATGCCGGTTCGAAGGGAGGGGCTGTCAGGGCTTGTAATACCAAGGTCAAATCCCTTGGGGGTACCACTTCCTTTATTGGAGGTCTAAGAAGAAAGGTGCCCTTTAGGAACGTTTTGCACAATTTTGTAGTAATCAAAGGGCCCATTTCAGTACCTATGTGGTAATGAGAGATAGCTGCTAACTGAACCTTAACCGTAGAACAGCTATCTCCATCATTAAAAAGACCTGAAAGAAAGTCCAGCACCGCAGGCAAGTGGGCGGTAAAAGGGTCCAAATTATGGCTATCTGCCCAGATAGAGAAACGCTTCCATTTACTACCATAGACCTGCCTAGTAGAGGGCTTATGCGCTGCTACTAGGATAGTTTTAACCGGAGAAGAGACACCGGGAGTCCTAGCTACAAGTGGAACTGGAGCAGCCAAGCCGTAAGCTTGAGGCTGGCCAGGTCGGGAAGTGGGAGCCCCTGGGGGTGGGAGATTAGATCCGGAAAGGGATCTAGAATCCAGGGCGGATTCACTCGATGAGACCAGAGGTAAGGGAACCAAGCTTGGCGAGGCCAGAATGGGGCAATGAGGATCATCCTGCTCCCCAACCGACTGGATTTCTGAAGAAGTTTCAGCATGAGGGGAAGAGGAGGGTAGGCATAGAGAAGACCAGGTGGCCAAGCATGCACCAAGGCATCCCTCGGGGCTTCCCCGGCAGGGGGAATGAGAGCGAAGTAATTGTTGCATTTCGTGTTTGAGGGAGATGCAAAAAGATCGCAACAGGGCTTCCCCCAAATGGCAAAAATTCGACTCGCTACTCGAGGATTGAGGGACCACTCGTAAGGTGAAAGGATGGTGTGACTCAGTCTGTCCGCCAGGATGTTGGTCCATCCCGGAATGTGCATCGCAATGAGAAAGCGGTTGGTGGAGATCGCCCATTCCCACACTCTCATGGCTTCTCGGCAGAGTGGGTAAGACCTGGTTCTCCCTTGTTTGTTGATATACCATACCACAGACATACTGTCTGTCTGGATTGCAATTGTTCCTACAGGCAGAAGGCTCTGAAGTGCTTGCAATGACAAGAGCACTGCCCTCATCTCTAGAACATTTATGTGCAATAAGGTCTCCGAATCGTTCCACGTGCCATGGACTGTCCTGCTCGAATAATGCCCCCCCCCAAGATGAGAGGCGTCCATGGTTACCGTGGTGAGAGGGGGGGCTGTGGCAAAGGGGCGTCCCGCCTGGAGGTCCGGCGATTGAAGCCACCAAACGAGAGCCCTCTTGCAGGCCCTGCTGAGAGAAATGGGGTGACTCAAGGGGTATTGATGAAGGGACCATTGGACTTGGAGAGTCCACTGTAAAATCCTCATGTTCAGACGCGCCATGGGAAGAAGGTTTATAGTGGCTGCCATGGACCCCAGGGCCCTCAGAACCAATCCCGCCGGAGGTTTTGAAGATTGAAAGATGGCCCGCACATGTGCCCTCAAAGTGTGCAACCGGTCGGGAGTTAAGAAGACTAGTTGCCTGTTGGTGTCCAGTCTGGCCCGATAAAATCTATCACCTGAGTCGGGTGAGAGAGGACTTGTCCGAGTTTATAGTGATCCCTAGTTGGAGCAAGGTTGAGAAAGTAGTCCCTGGCTAAGCATAGTAGATGCCTTGTCGGGGCGGTGAGGAGCCAGTCGTCCAGGTACGGGAAGACCTGCATTCCCTGGAGTCTCAGGTGGGCCGCTATCACTGCTAATACCTTGGTGAACACCCTGGGGGCTGAGGTGAGACCAAAGGGGAGGACCCTGAATTGATAATGACTGGCTCCCAGCCGGAAGCGGAGAAACCTCCTGGACCGTTCGTCCATCAATATGTGGTAGTACGTGTCCTTGAGGTCTATGGAGCACATCCAGTCGTTCTCCCGCAAGAGGGGGAGAATAGATTGAAGAGTGACTTTTCTTTGGTTACTGATAGATTTAGTAGGGAAAGATCGAGGATGGGCCTTAGGTCCCCCATCTTTTTTGGCACCAAAAAGAACCTGGAGTAGTAACCCGATCCGGACTGGCCTGGGGGGACGTGCTGAATGGCTCCTTTTTCTAAAAGCAGCCGAATTTCTGCAGCTGCTGCCTCCCTCTGATTGGGCGGAACATCGGGGAGGTGTCCTGGGGTGTCGGGAATGTAGGAAAAGGGAATTCTGTATCCTCTGGATATGATACAAAGCACCCAGCGGTCTGTTGTAATGGACTCCCAAACTGCCAGGTGCCTCGAGAAGCGCCCCCCGACTGCCTCCAGAGTGGAGCAGTCGGGCAACCCCTCAGGGTTGCTGCGTGGGGCGATCAGAGAAGGCTTCTCTGGACCCAAAGTTTCTCGGGCCCCCTCTGCCTCTAGGGCGGCGTCCACCCTGTCCTCCTCTGCAGCTGAAGGACTGGGACTCCAGAGAGGACTGGGATTGTTGCGACTTTCAGAACCACATCTTCTTCTGTCCCTTTTGGTTCTTGGAGAAGGACCTCTGGGGAGCAGAGAAGCGGACTCCGACGGCAGACAACGTCTTCCCATCCTTTTCGCTCTGGACCAAAGTCTCGCGAACTGTCTTGCCAAATAGGGCAGAACCATCGAAGGGGGCATTCGCAATGGACGCCTTGAAGGGTTCCGCGAAATCAAAATGTCAGAGCCAGGCCTGGCGCCTCATAACTAGGCCTGCTCCGCTGGCTCTAGCGGCTCCCACTGTAGCATGGGATAAAAGCCGCATAGAGGTGTTGGATATAGACCTAAGAGTGGCCATGCGAGTGGAGTACAACTGTTTGTCCTCTCCCGACATGGACTCCGGGGGCGATGCAGCATACTCTTTGATAAGGTCTCGCTGCAGTCGAATCACATGTGCCATGTAGTTCAGGGACCTTACAGAGAAGGTCGCTGAACTAAAGACCTGCTTCCCGAGACAGTCCATCGAGCGAGACTCCTTGTTCGGGGGATGGACCGAGGGACTCTCTTGGGCTAACTCCCTCTTGGTGGCTGCCGCCACCAACATGGCATCTATGGGAGGGTCCCTTGCTCCAATGGGATTTCTCTGCCAGGGGGCTTAGGATCTTGTCAGGACATTTGGGGACTGGCTCCACAGTGTCCGGCTCCTTCCACGCCCTAGTGGTGATACGGTCCACTAAGGGGTCGGCCGGAGGGGACACCTAAGAGGTAGATGGGCCTGCTTCGAATGCTCCAGGAACACGGATTCGTCCGAGGAAGCCTTGGGGGCAGACCACCCCCCTCTTATCCTAAGCATTTCCATGATGTCTCCAAAGGAGACATCCTCGGGGGTGACCTTGGGGAGCCTTCCCCCTCATCCAAATCCGTGTCTTCTGTCAAGGACTCGGGGGAGTCCACGTGCCTCCTCTTACACTTCCGCTTGTGAGGAACATCCTCGGGGGGACTGTCCGAGGATGACTCACCAACAACGTCTTGTTCCAGGGGAAAGATCTGAGACGTCAAAGCAGGCTGTCCCTGTGGCCGGATGACGGAAGCCCTACCCAAACGAGAGGGAGTGCGGGATGGAACCGTAGCAGGGAGCGGGGGCCTGGATGCACTCAACAGAGCCCTCTCCACCACATCGAAGGCCGAGGGAGAGCCACTCTCTCTAGGATCCAAGAGCCGACCCTCACTCGGATCCGATGGATAGATCGGAGCTGGCGCCGAGACCACGGATCCGAAGGGCCAGTGTGCTCCGACCTGGACGGAGCCGAAGGCACACTAAACCCCTCAGATCGGAAGCTCAGAGCACAGCTCCGAGAGCTCGGATCCGACAAGGACGGATCCGGTAAACTCGAAGGAAGAGTCGGAGCCGAAGTACCAGATACTGTCGGCGCCGACCCACCCCCGGCTCCAACGCTGCCCGGCTCCGAGCACTCCAAATCCGGGAAGAAGGTCGGAGAAGGAGCTATCAGGGCAAAGAAGGGTGTTGAGCTCCCCCCAGAGGGGGGGGGGAGGCAGGATCACTCCCATCTGCATTTGGGCCTGGATGAACCTTCGCATCACCCGGTCCAAATCAGCTTCAGAAAGGCTACGCATTGATCTCGACGAGGCCACCGAGGCTGGCCGGGAGTGCTGCCTCGATGACCTCGACGGAAATCGGGTCTCCTCCTCCTCGGGTCCCGGTGAGAAGCATGGAGACCGGCGCCGAGACGGAGGAGACCTGGAAGCCATGGAGGGAGAAGCCCGCTTAGCCGGGGGGGCCGAAGCGGAGGCCTTGGCCTGCCGCTTGTGGTGCTTCTCCCTCCGTTTTTCTTTCCTGGCCTCCCACTCCTCCGGCGCCGAAGCGGGAGATTGAGTCCCGGCCAGAGGGAGAGAAGCAGGAGTGGCCACCACCGAAGCCTGGGAGGAGGCCACAGAAACACCAGAGGCCGAAGCCGAATCCGGGGGCAAAAGTCCCGGCAGGATCAGCTTAGACCTCCGGTCCTTCAGTGCCCTGGGGTTGAACGCCGCACAGATAGTGCATCCAGAGGAAAGGTGTTCAACCCGAAGGCACCGGACGCACCGAGTGTGGCCATCCGCTTGGGAGAGCTTATGGCCACACTTGGTGCACTTAGAAAAAATTGGTTTTGGAGCCTCAGACATTCTAAAGAAAACACGCTCGTTAGGCCCCAAACACACCACACACAGAACTACGTACCAGCGAAGGGGAGGGAGGGTAAATTTAACTAAAAAGATTTAACTACAAGGATTTAACCAAAAGGAAACCTAACCACAACACACTCGTACACTGAAAAGTAACAGAAAAAAGGTTTTAAATTTCTCACAAACTCTACGAAGACCCTACGAAGCAGGAGCGCAAAACCTAGCTGCTGACCAGAAGCACGGCAAACTAGATCTGAGGTCAGTCAGGGTTGGCAGGGGATTATGGGTAAGGGGAGGAGCTAGGAGCTTGGATCTAAGCTTTGTAAAGTTGCCGGCTCGGATCCGAGGTCGGATCCGTATCCCACAGGTTGCAGACCAAATGAAGTTAACTACTTCAGATGTATAGTTATCCCCTTTGGGAAAAACCATGTACCCATGAATTACCACATAGGTGGCAGTACACTAAACACCGAAAGTGTGATGAGACACTTGGGACACAGGTGGACAATGGTCTCACCTTCGATAACTACATCACCACAACAGTCAGGATATCTTTCTATGTGGCACACCTCATCACTAATGGCTTTTCATCCAGAAAAAAGGAGGTCATTGTCCCACTGCACTCATCCCTCATTAGACCCATTATAGAGTACAATGCCCAGTTTGGTATGTACCTCACAAGACATCTGCAAGAGCTAGAAAGGCCGCAGAAATACCTCACTAAAAGAATCACAGGCCTAAAGCAGATGCCCTATGCTGACCATCTAAAACAACTCCAGCTATACTCTGTGGTATATCTACTCAGAGGTGATCTCTGCTTAACATAGAAGGCCATGTCAAACCCTGAGCTGTTGGACATGCTCCACTTAAAGAAATCCCAATCCCTCAAAGCCATATGCTCCAAGGATCTAAACCTTGTCATCACAATAAACAAAACATGCTGGAAGGATAGGTTCCTGACCCACAGACTCCCCATACTCTGGAATAGACTGCCCATACATGTCAAGCAGAGCACCTCCATGGCCCTCTTCAAAAGGAACCTTGAAGACTGGATGGGAGATAGGAAATTCACCCCGGGGATCACATCAGTCACCCTGCTAGACAGGTGTCCAGGGAAGTAAGTATTGTGGGAAGAAATATCCAAGGAATTGTTATGGCTAGGCTTGTATAGGCCCTAGGGCCAATAGCTTAGTACCAACCTATGAACCTATAAGAGATCTGTCACCCAACAGTGAGATTCCTAGCACTTTGAAAAAGACTTGCAAAGATAAGCAAGTCTAACTACAGAAAAATGTGGATACCCTATAGCCGGCCGTGACTTATAACTGGAGCTAACACTTTGTGAACACTCTTGGTGCAACAGATAGTCCAAAGAATAAGGCAGAGAATAGATAATGTGATCCAGACACACAAAACCTTAAGAAACATCTGAAATTTGGATGAATAGGAATGTTATGATAAGCATCTGTTAAATCTAATGTGGCAAGAAACTTGAAAGAGGAAGTAGAGGTACCAGGTTGTGAAGTGACATCATTTTGAATTTCGGCACTATCAAAAAATAGGCTTAGTAAAGAAAGATCCAAAACTGGTCTCCAAGCTTTTGCCTACTTTGGCACTAGAAACTATTTTGAATAAAAATGCTTTCACACCTGGGAAAAAGGAATTGGTGCATCACTCCTTAGGACAGCATGTGATAAAGAAGTGGTGGAAGCAAAAGAGTCTCATCTGGAAGATAAGGAATGACCTCCTGGAAAAGAGGAATTTCCTCCCACTGACATCTTTAACTTTGGATGATTTCCAGAACCCATTTCTCTGAAACAATCTGTTATCAAAGAGAAAAATGGATATTCAAACTTTCTAGAAGAAAACATTGGCCAGTATGGGAGGGGGTCACAAGGACTCTTGAATAGTCTTCATATGTGTAGGACTGTCCCTGGTTTTGGGAGGTTCTACACTTATTTTTGGAACCCCCTTACCATTTCTTATTAAATGTCTGCTTACTTGTATTTTATCACAACCGTTTATTCTGTTTTTTGCCAAAATTGGATGAAGAATTGAAAATCACTGAGAAAATTTGGAAAAGAAAGGCTGAAAAATCTTACAGATTCCCTGGACCAGCTTGACCCTATCATCACACATTTGATCCCTCTATCCAAGGGAAAATTTTAAATCTCATTTTTAACATCATCAGGGAGGTTCTGAGAATGCAGCCATGAAAATCTCCTCAAAACAGTACCAGTAGCCACAGCCCTAAAACAATGAGTGAGAAGGTCACTGAAAAACCAATCAGTAAAAATAAAATGAGGATCATCTGCAGATATCCCATGTGCCTCTGATACAAGAGGTTTGGGAGGTCACTCAGTGGAAGTTCTAGCTTTGCTGGAGTTTTCATTTTGTTTTTACTGAGTGGCCACAGCCCTGGAAAAGTATCAACAGACTCATACACACACTGCAAATAATGAGTAGTGACCTGTGCAATAGAAGAAACTAAGTTATTTAAAGCAGAACTATGGATAAAACACTCCTCTTACTTTCACACTTTGTCAGTGCAAACCTCAACATCTGAGTGTGACAATTCAAATTCTGAAAATCAAAGTTGCAGAGGTATATACTTTTCCCATACTTATAAATGATTTTCCTACCCTTATCAGAAAGAACAAGACTGGAATTAACTAAGTGCTTAGCTGCAGTGGGATCAGCTAAAGCTACAGCTGCAGGGTCAGGAATGGGAACAGTGTATAACAATTTTAAAGACTGAGGCACTTTATACATCCTAGCTGCCTTTTTAGGAGCAGCTGGCTGACTATCAGGAAAATTGCAGGCATTAACACATACATCCTCTAAAGCAAACATAACAGGAAGAATGGGTGTAGGTTCTGGAAAAACTTTCTGTAACAACTCAGCATTTTCTGATGGATAGAGAAACCTCAGCGTTCTCCCACTGAAGACACCGGCACATTCTAGCAATAGTGTCAGAGAAAGAAACCCCCCACAGGAAGAATCAGAAAATGAGCTCTCTCCCTAGTCAGAATCAGAATTCCTGTTTAGATTCGGAATCTTGAACCGCTACAGGAAAAGAGGAATCTTGCTTTCTTTTACCACAAACTACTTTAAAAGAAAGGTCAATAGCCTGAATTAAACTCTGAGCCAGATCCAGTAAACTACTCCTATCTAAAGAAAACTGCACAGAAGTAGATCCATGCTTGGTTTTATGTTTCTTTTTGACAGAAAAATGGGGCCAACCATGTTACTAATGGCAGCAGGAGCTTCCCCAGAGATGGGCACAACATTCTGACACAACAGGAAAACCTTCCCTGTACCCTCTCCAAGGACTAACAAGAGTGGCTCCGCCTTGCCCACTGAGGGGACCCCAACAACCGCAGGGGATCTGGCTAACCCGGATTCCATAGTGGCATTAGGTGCTACACCAGAGGGATACAGGGTAAAAGATGAGTGGTCTGAGGTATAACAAATCGCCACAGCAGAGTCACCCAACTATGGCTGAGGCAAATTGCTAGTCTGTTGTTGTGGTAAAGGCTGTTTGCTTGTTTTTTTTTTTTTTTCTTTTTGGCTGGAAGATGGACCAACCATGCAGCTAGTAATCAGTTCCATAGTCAAGCCAAAAATGACACCTCTTTCCTGGGGAAGACAAGCAGCAATTGCTGGCTCACAAAAATTGCTTTTTTGACAGAAAAATGCATTAAAAGCTGTTTAAAACACTATGCCAGCCCCACAAAAGTAAAATAATCAACATTTCGCTACAGAAAATTGCTTTCAGTTATGTTACACCACTTTTAAACTGACAGAAAAAAATAAGTGCTTCATTTAAAAGTACATTAGATTCTTGAGACAGTCCATTAAAACACAACACTTGTAGCTTTAAAATAACTTTCCAGAAGAGGAAAGTAATAAAACATTAACAAAATTAAGAAAACATAAGTTTTTTCCCCCAAAGGGAACTTACTTTTCCTGCAAAGGAAAGCACAAGCTGATTGTTCATCCACAAAAGCCTCAGAGGAGCGTACTCTTCGGTGGCAGTAAAGCTCTGAAGGGCTAGTCTCCCAAATTTGTCTTTTAGTCATCTCAGCTCGAGCTACCTGCCAGTTTGGCCATGTGGAAGGTGTCCTGCAGCTTTGGAAGCTGTCCGGCTTTTATATCATTGGCAGGATATAACCCATATAGCTATGGCTACTGCACATCATTCTGCACTTGCCATGTTGACGCTAAATTTATTTAGTTAGTTATTTGACATTTGTTTACCGGGGTGGTCCGACTGGGTCTACACAACCTGCTTTCAGCACAGGCCCAGGGAGAAAAGCTCCATGTACAGTACAATACAAATACACAATAGTCCACAAACAATACAAGCGACATGAGGAATACTATACAAAAATAAGGTGATTGAAGCAAAAAGTACAGTTTTGTACCTACCATAAATGTAGATGTTCGAAGATCCACATTGCTGCAGTCCTTACATATGGGTAGTCCGCTGTCCTCGGTCGGCCCGAATACCAAAGTATTAGGCTGACGTCGGTCAAGGCGCTTAAAACTGACATCAGGACATCAGGGTACAAAAGCGCATGACCGACGTCATATCCTCAGTCTTTTCTTGCCCCAGATGTCAGAAGGCCCTAAAAAGAAAGGCCAAAGCCAAAAAACAGCAAAAAACAACCAACCACCCCTGCACTAACCATATTTACAACATTTACAACCCAACCCACACAACCACCTCTAACTACAGAGGGGAAGGAGGGAGGGTAAATTGGACTGCAGCAATGTGGATCTTCGAACATCTACATTTATGGTAGGTACAAAACTGTACTATGTTCTTCATCTCACATTGCTGCAGTCCTTACATATGGGTAGAATCCCAAAGCAGAGGTAAGGGAGGATGGCAAAACTAAAAAGCATTAGGAGCTGCCAAAATGCCCTGTAAAATTGCAGTGGCAAATCCAGCCCTAGATTTAGAGTAAAGTTGAAGGTGGTAATGCTTAGAGAAAGTATGCACTGAACTCCAAGTAGCTGCTTCCAAAATATCTTTAGTAGCCACCCCCCTTAAAAAAGCTGTAGAAGTGGCAGTAGCCCTAGTGGAATGAGGCCTAATCCCAGCTGGAATCTCCTTACCATGATGGGAATAACAGAAAGCAATACAAAAACCAATCCACTTAGAAATAGTTTGTTTTGAAACAGGTTTGCCCTGAGAACCCAAAGCAAATGAAACAAACAACTGCTGAGACTGCCTGAACCCTTTAGTTCTGCTCAAATAATATCGCAACTGTCTGTGTATATCCAAAGTGTGCAAAATCTTCTCCCCTTTATTTTGGGGGTTTGCATAAAAAGTAGGCAAATGAATAGTTTGGTTTAAAGCCACACTAGAAACCACTTTAGGCATAAAGGAAGGGTTAGTGCGCAAAGACACCCTATCCTTGTGGAAAATTAAGAAAGGCTCAACCGCCATAAGGGCCTGTAATTCAGAAACCCTTCTCGCAGAGGTAATGGCCAACAAAAAAGCAGTCTTTCATGATAAGTATTTCAACTCGGCAGTCGCTGCAGGCTCAAAAGGTTGTAGAGTGAGTTTTTCCAACACAAAATTGAGATCCCAAGCAGGAGTAGGAGCTCTACGTGGGGGTCTTATATTCTTTGCCCCTCTAAGGAATTGCTTAAACAAAGGATGAGAAAATAATGGTGGGTCACAGTCATAGTGAGCAGAAATTGCTGCAGCATGAACCTTTATAGAGGAGAAGGACAAACCTTTGTCCAATAACTCAGTAAGGTATTGAAGAGCAACACTTAAATTAGGATTAGAAACATCAAAGTCCTTTGCTGTACTCCAAATTAAAAATCTCCTCCATTTATCTGCGTAAACTTTCCTTGTACTAGGCCTTCTGGCCTCCAAAATAACATTCAAAACTTGTTGTGGAAGCTGAGACCCTCCAGGGTTTAAAACAGAATATGCCAGGCTGTTAGATGCAGAGAGTGAAGTTTGACATTGAGTAAATGACTGTTCTCCTGAGACAGCAGGTGTGGAATCAAGGCAAAGGCCATGGAGGCTCCCGTACCAGACTTCTCAGTAATGGGTACCAGTGCTGTCGAGGCCAATCCGGAGCTATTAAAATCATGGTTGGCTTGTCCTGTCTGACCTTCAGGAGTACCTTTGGGAGGAGAGGCAGTGGTGGAAAGGCATACACGTGAAAATTGCTCCAATTGAATGAGAGAGCATCCACTTTCCAAGCTGTGGGATGAAACCTTTTTGTGCAAAACTTTGGCAGCTGGTAATTTAGTGGAGAAGCGAACAGATCTATGTCTGGAGTTCCCCATAACACTGTCAATTTTTGAAATACATGAGGATCCAATTTCCACTCGTGGGGATCCATAATTTGTCTGCTCAACACATCTGCTAAGGAATTCTGTGTTCCTGGCAGAAACCTTGCCTGAAGATTTAGCTGTAAACTGAGAGCAGTCTCCCACAAAATCATTGCTTGTCTGCATAGAAGGTATGAATGTGTCCCCCCTTGCTTGTTGATGTACCACATGACAGTTGTGTTGTCTGTTTGAATCAACACCTGCCCTGGAAGAAGTAAATCCTTGAAAGCTATCAATGCAAATTGGACTGCTAACATCTCCTTCAAGTTGATATGTAAATGTTGAAGTCTGGCAGGCCACGTGTCTTGTACCCATTTTCCATTTAGATGAGCTCCCCAAGCTTTGTCTGAGGCATCTGTCGTTAGAATCTGACTCGCCTCTGGTCGGGTCACAGAGAGTCCCTTGTTTAGGTGACATTCCTGAGCCCACCACAAAAATTCCTTTCGAATGCAAGGTATTATCTGAATGACAGTGTCCATATCTTGGCAGTGTTGCGTCCATACATTTTTGAGATACCACTGTAGCTTCCTCATATGCAGTTTGGCATTGGGAAGTACCAGAATACAAGATGCCATGAACCCCAAGGCTTGAAGGACTGTCCTTGCAGTCAGCCTGGACTGACGAGACAATTGATGGAAGTAAAGAGAAAGATTCTTTTGTTTGTCCGGGGGCCATCTGGGATGCTGTATTCAGTCTCACACCCAGAAAGCACATGTCCTGAGAGGGTACTAGACTGGACTTTATTTCGTTCACAGAATACCCTAGGCATCTTAACACTGCCATCACATACTGTAAATGATGAAGAAGTTCGTCCTTTCCTTGAGCCAGAATCAGGCAATCGTCCAAATAAGGATAGATTTGTATTCCTCTTAGCCTGAAGAAAGCTACCACTGGAGCCAGAACCTTTGTGAACACTCTGGGCAGTAGATAAGCCAAAGGGCAATGCAGAGAACTGATAATGAAAAGTCCCAGCCCGAAAACGCAGATACTTCCTGCAACTGGGCCTGATAGGAACATGAAGGTAAGCCTCCTTGAGATCCAGAGTCACCATCCAATGATCTTTGCCCAGCAGAGGTAAAAGCTGTTGTAACGTCAACATTTTGAACTTGGGAATGTCCAGAGATGTGTTGAGGATAGATAAATCCAAAATTGGTCTCCACGTGTTCCCTTTCTTTGGTACTAGAAACAGGCGAGAATAAAATCCTAGGCCCACTTCTGGCAGAGGGACCAGTTGTATAGCTCCTATTTGAAGTAGTAGAGAAATCTGTTTGTGAGCCTCTAGTCTTTGCTGAGGAGGAACGTCTGGCATGCCTTTGAAAGGAGGTAAGGTATGGAAATAAAACTTGTAACCTTGGTGTATGATATCCAATACCCATTTGTCTTGGGTAATTAAAACCCAATTTTCCTTGAAGAGTGCCAACCGTCCTCCCAAAGGTGCTGCCAGGCAAGAAGGATCTGGCAGCTGGAAAAGTAGGTCATTGGGCCTGTTTACGAAAGGACTGGCCCCTGCCCTCACTCGAAGACTGTGCAGGTGAACTCCATGTTCTAGGTCTGAAGGAACTCTGAGCTCTGCCCCTACCACGTCTGGATCTACCCCTAGACTGAGAATCAGAAGAAGGATACATCCACCCCTCAATAGGCCAATTTCTACTAAACTTTGGAGGCTGAACTTGCAAAAAATCTTTAACAGTCTGCATAGACTTAGCCTTGTCTTCCAATTTCTTCAAGACTGACTCCACAGGTGGACCAAACAACACTTCAGACTGCAAAGGAGCATCCAAAATCCTTGTCTTAACATGGTCAGATAAATTCTGATCCTTAAGCCAGGCGTGCCTGCGAAGAACTGAACCAGTGGCAGCCACCCTAGAAGAGGCCTGCAAAGCATCAAAACCACACTGTAAAGAATGCTTACCCACCTGTTCAGAGACATGCACCAAATCTTGTAATTCTTTACAGTCAATGCCTTCTGCCAGAGCATCCACCTTAGATTTCAATTGCGAAAGAAGAAAATTTTGATATTTCAACATATGAAACTGGCAATTCAAAGCCCTCATTGCTAAGGTAGAAGATGTATAGACCTTCTTTCCCCATCTATCCAAAGCTCTGGCCTCTTTATCTAGAGGAACCGGATTCTTTACAACAGAGGCCTTGACACCCTTAGGTCCCTGACTAATAGTTTCTGGGTCCGCCCTAGGACTCTTATAGAGATATTTATGAGCCTCAGGTACCCTGTAATACCTATCCGGTTTAACAGGCAGGAGGCAGAGAATCAGGATTAAGTGAAGCCTCTGAAAATACATCTTGCACAACATCCAGAACAGGGGGTATAGCTAAGGGCCTATGTTGAGGTAAAAACAAAAATTCCCTAAGCCTATTCCGTGAATCAGAGAAGTCCTGACCTTTCCACTTAAAATGTTCCCTCATAGAATGAAGAGTCTCTGAAAAAGAAAAATCCTCTGGAGGAGAAGCAGAAGGAGTGGAATCTTCTGCATCAGAATCAGAATAAGGAGTGTACTCCTGCAAGTCTTCAGCCGAAGACTCTGAAACATCCGAAGCCTGTTCAAAACTTTCCAACTCTGGCTCCACCCTAGGCCTCTTATCAGGAAGGGCAAAGAACCTCTAATCAGAGTAATCAAATCTTCTGCCATTTTAAGCATGTGCTTCTTAGGCACAGACCCTGCTGAACTAGGACTGACACCAACAGAAGCTAAACCTGGCCTGCCTCTGGAAGAAGCCTTGGAAACAGAAGGAGAGGGTCTAACCACCCTGGGAAGGGAGGGGAGTACAGAAACCTGAGAAGCCCCTTCAGCCTGACCTGCCTCGTGAGAGGCCACATCCTGCAAAATCAAAGTCTCCCCCTGAGACTCCAGAGAAGCCTCCATCGGAACCACCGGTTCCACTGAAGTCTCTAAAGAACCGGCGTCCGGAACGGATGACTCATCTTGCCTGGGTTTAACCGCTTTGTCCTTGCGCTTCTTCGTGGAAGCGGGCGTCGGAGTATCCGACGGCATATTATAGTTGCACCGCTTCAAGACCAGCCTAGCACAATCTAACCTTCGCTTAATAGTGCGCTTATTAAACCTAGCACAAAAGCGACACCCAACTACGTCGTGCTCAGGCCCCAAACAAGGAATGCACAAAGAATGATAATCCCTATGCGGTATCTGTTTCCCACAAGAAATACAATTATTCACTTTTTCTGACATCCGGTAATACACTGAGGCAAGAAAAAAACAAAATATTCCCCAACGGGGTACTTAGCCCACTTGGATTCGGTCTGAAACTCCGAACTCGAAAAATTTCAGAACGCCGAACGGCACTTGCAACGCTGCTTCTGCATCGGACCATGCGGCAAAAAAGACTGAGGATATGACGTCGGTCATGCGCTTTTGTACCCTGACGTCCTGATGTCAGTTTTAAGCGCC
Source organism: Protopterus annectens (assembly GCF_019279795.1). NCBI lineage: Eukaryota > Metazoa > Chordata > Ceratodontiformes > Protopteridae > Protopterus > Protopterus annectens. The sequence goes on along the minus strand of NC_056731.1, from coordinate 1,589,548,165 downwards.
TTGACCGACGTCAGCCTAATACTTTGGTATTCGGGCCGACCGAGGACAGCGGACTACCCATATGTAAGGACTGCAGCAATGTGAGATGAAGAACATCTAGGATACTACATATACTGCACATCTGGGCAATTCTACAGAAGTAAATCAGAGACAATTTTAGTCATTCTAACAACCTATACATAGCCTACGAGTAGATAAAGTGTATAAAAATAGTATGTAAGTAGCACAATGTATGACACTGGCTGTTATAGCACATGAAAAATAAAATGTTGGTTTTACTTAGGAAAATAATAGCTGAAGAGTTAGTGATGCAGAAAGATAGTGAGAGAGTTAAGAAAATAGAGGCATTACAGACTGCACAGTAATTTAAGGATATGGTATAGAAACAAAGAAGGAGTTAGGAGAGACTTAGGATCTTGCAGACTGTGAAGGTAGGTCAGGCAAAAGGAGCCCAGTCAAGCATTTATTTGCACACACCATAAGTACAAAAATCACAGTTAACAGCTGCTCCTTTAAATAGAATTTTTTAAACTCTACATAATTTAAGTAGGGTAGAAATTCCAGCAATGACATGAGCCACTGTAAACTGAAATATTCACCATTGGAGATAATAGTGAAGCAATGACATCTTTCTAGTGGAGTGGGTTTTACCAACTTTTCATTAAGCAGTGAGCTACCAAATGACAAAAGATGATACAGATGGCAATCCAGTTGGGAAGAGTTTGCTTGCTGATTGCCAACTCTTCCTTAAGTGAAGCTAAATTTGCCGTCTTCTTACGTTCAGGCAGCCACTTCAGGTAAAACCTGCCCTGCCACAACATCTCCAGGTCATGAAAGTTTCTCTCTCTTCCCTGGTTTCTGCCATCACAAAGAAAACAGGGAAAATGAAAAGACTCTCAAGGGATAATTCAGAAGTCACTTTTGTAAGGAAACAAGGGATAGTTCTGAAGGACACTCAGTCCTTATGAAATTCCAAATATGGTCCTTACACCTGCACAATCACGTCTGAGGCCCCAGTCAGAAGATGTGATGGCATCAAAAAGTCTATATCAACAACCAGGTCCTGGAGTGGAGCAGGGTGTCACTCCACTCACAGTGGACATCAATGGTTATGACCAAAAGCACTTTTGTTACTGGCGAGGTTCCAAAACTTTAAAATCATGCCTTTTTGTCCACTAAATACTTATGAGAATTAAAAAGAGTTATGTACTTACCATAACTTGGAATCTGTGTTATCCAATGTCATTATTCATCACAGATGGGTCTTGGATCTGATCTCAGATCCGAGCCGGCAAAGTGAGCGACAACTCCTGAGCTCAAGCTCCTCCCCTCCCCTTACTTCCTGTTACCCATAATCCTCAGATTAAGTTTGCTAGATAACTAACCCGGCGGGGACACTGTCCTCACCCTGAAACAGCAGAACCAAACACACCATTACTCCAAGCATCCCCTGCTCACCAGAAGGAGGGGACAGAGGGTGGGAACGTGATGAATAATGACACTGGATAGCACAGATTCCAAGTTATGGTAAGTATACAACTCTCTCTGATGCTATCCATGTCATTATAGATCATGGATGGGTCAGAGTCCCCAGCTACCCAAAATCCTGGGAGGTCTCAAGAAAGGAAATGCCAGAGCACAGCAGAACCAAATGGGGCTCTACCCCTGGATACGAAATCCAACTTGTTGCAGCTGAATAAATGTCATCTAATGACGTCCTGGCCCAGACCACCAAAGACATAGCCACTGATCTCATAGAATGAGCTTTAATAGGTCTGGGAAGATCCCTGTGATTGCTCTCATAAATGTGAACTATGCAAGAAGCTATCCAATGAGAAATCGATACTTTGGAAATGGCCCTGCCTCTCCTTGACCGGTAAAAGGCTAAAAAAGTTGATCTGACCTTTCGAAAATCCTCAGTCCTCTTCAAATACAAACATAATTGCCAATAGACATCCAGGCAATATAACTGATACCCCCTTTTGCTGGAGAAGTTGGGAAAAAAGACAGGGAGCTGGATATATTGATTTAAGTTGGATTCTGATGCCACCTTTAGAATGAAGGACAGATTGGTTCTAAGAGAAACCTTATCCCTATAAACAAATCATGAAGGGAGGCTTTATGCAATATAATTCAAAACCTCTCTTGGCGGAGGTAATTGCCACCAAAAAGGCCATCTTCCAAGATAGAACCTTAGTGTCACACTTTGCAGCAGGTTTGAAAGGAGGTTGTGTCAGGGACTGCAGCACCAAGGTAAGATCTCAAGGAGGAGATGAATCTTTAAAAGGAGGCCTAAGCAAGAATACACCCTAAAGAAAGGCCTTGCAGAGTCTAGAAGAAAACATGGAGGTATCGCTTACGTGAAAGTTGGTGATAGCTGCTAACTGCAGCTTAATCATCGAGAAGTTTGTCCCTTGCTGGAACAGAGAGGAAAGGAAAGACAAGTTATCCGGAACCGGAGCAGAAAAAGGATCTATGTCCCTCTGATTAACCCAAAAAGAGAACCTCTTCCATTTGCTGGAATAAACCTTTTTAGTGGAAGGTTTCTGAGATGCCAAAATAATATCCTTCACTGAGGAAGACAACTTGGTCTGGCTGACGATCACTGGAACTGGAGGTACCAAGATGTCAGTCTTAGGGATGTCAGGTCGGGATGAGGAAGTCCCTATGGGTGGGAAATGAGATCTTGTACTGGATCCAATATCCAAGGCGGATATTTCAGATGAGACCAGAGGAGGGAGAACTACAATTGATGAGGCCAAAAGGGGGCAATGAGGATGAGGTGAGCCTTCAGGCAATGAACTTTCTGTAGAACTTTGGGAATGAGGGGTGTTGGAGAATAGGTGTGGAGGAGTCCCGGCGGTCAATTGTGAATCAGAGCATCCCTGGGTGACTCCCCCACTGGGGGGATCAAGGCAAAGTATTTTCTGCACTTGTGATTGCCTGGAGAGGCAAACAGGTCACAGCACGTAGATCCCCACTACCCAAAGATCCGACTTGCACCTGTCTGTTTCAGGGACCACTCGTGGGGACTCAGGATAGAACTGCTCAGTTTGTCTGCTAGCACGCTGGAATTGCCAGGGATATACATTGCAAGAAGAAAGCAGCTGGACGCCATAGCCCATTCCCACAATCTCATGGCCTCTCTGCACAGTGGGTAGGATCATGTCCCCCCTTGCTTGCTGATGTACCAGACTACTGCCATGTTGTCTCTTTGAATTGCTATAGTCCCGAGAGGGAGAATGTCCTGGAAGGCTTGCAATATTAGTCGGACCCCTCTCATCTCGAGGACATTGATGTGCTACTTGGTCTCTATGGGGGACCAGGTGCCTTGGACCATCTTCCTTTGAAATGCCCTACCCCTACTCCAACAGGGAGGCATCTGTGATCACCATGGCTTGGGGTTGTGGAAGGCAAAAGAATCTCCCTAACAGGAGATTCTTGGTCCGGATCTACTAGCTCAAATGTCACCTGCAAATCCAAGAAATTCAAATTGGTGTGGACATAGGATGAAATTGAGCTGGCCACTGTATCGCTAGGCTCCACTTAAGCATTAGTATGTGATACCTGGCAAGGGGAACCAACTGAATAGCTGTCACCATCGACCCAAGGACCTGAAAAATTAGATGGGCAGGGACACTGTCACGAGTCAGTAGGAGGAGAACTTGCTCTCGGATCATGTACAGTCTGCAAGAGGAAAGAGCTGCAGTCTCCGACACCATGTCCAGAAGAACTCCTATGAACTCCAGCCTCTGGCACGGAGGATGGTGAGACTTTGGAAGGTTGACAGTAATGCCCAGATCGTGAAAAAGTCTTAGAGTGAAGTTTGTGGCTAGTGAAAGAAGATACTTTGTGGGAGCTGTGAGGATCCAATCATCCAGGTACAGGAAGACCTGAAACCCCTGCAGCCAGAGATGGGCTGCAACCACTGTCATACACTTGGTGAACACCTGGGGGGCTAAGGTGAGACCGAACGGCAGGGCTCTGAACTGATAATGACTGGCCCCCAGCAGGAAGTACAAAAATCTCCTGGAGCACCTGTCTATTTTTATGTGACAGAATGCAGCCTTGAGATCGATCAAGCAGATCCAATAGTCCTTGTGCAGAAGCGAAAGAATAGACTGAACAGTGACCATCTGGAACTTCAACTTCTTGACTGAGAAATTAAGCTTGCAGAGGTCCAGAATGGAATGCAGGTGTCCTGTTCTTTTGGGCACTAAAAATAAGCAAGAGTAAGTACCAGATCCTTGTTGTTCTGCTGGGACCTTCTGGATGGCCCTTTTTTGAAAAAGGTCTTGCACCCCTTTAAAAGCCAATGCCCTTTGACAGGGTGGGGCATCCGGAAGTGACTTTTGGAACGGAGGGGGAAGACTGAAGGATATAACATATCCCCTGGACACAATGTTTAGCACCCAGTAGTCTGAGGTTATAGCCACTCAAGCCAGGTGGTCCAAGGAGATACGACCCCCGACTGCCTCCAGGACAGAGGTCTGATTCTGCAGACCCCCTCTGCCTCTGGGGTGGCATCTGCCATCAAATTCCCTTCCCCAGCCAGAAGAACAGGATTCCTGTGGAGCAACCTGGAAGGAAGATTATGTCTTGCGAAACCACAGCTTTTTACTACTCCTCTGAGTCTTAGAGAAGGACTGCTGGGGAGAAGAAAACTTGATAATGACCACTGACAAGGACTTTCTCTCCTGCTCACTGCAGGTCAATGTGTCCTTGACCGCGGGACCAAAAAGAGTAGATCCATCAAATGGGGCATTAGTAAAGGACGCCATAAAGTTGACTGCAAACCCGCAAAGGTGAAGCCAGGCATGATGCCTAATAGCAATTCCTGTACCTACCACTCGTGAGGTGGCCACGACAGTGTAGAGATCAACTTCATTGAGGCATTAACTACAGAAGTGAGTGTGGACAGCTTCAGAGAAACCACCTTAAGGCTCTCCGAAGGCAGCAACTCCAAAAGGGAAGAGGAAAGGTCTGACACCAAATCCCTTTGCAGCCGTGTAAAATGTGCCATGTACTTTGTAGTCCTCAGTCCGAACATAGTTGAGGCATACACGTGCTTCCCGAGCCAGTCAATCACTCTAGACTCCCTGTTAGGGGGATGGACCGTAGAGCTCTGTTCCATGAGCTCTTTCTTGGTGGGTGCGGCAACTACAATAGCATTACTTGGACACCATTACTCAGAAATGGTTTGTCCTTGGGGAAACTAAGGAACTTATCCGGCCTCTTGGGGACTGGTTCAACTATGTCCGGCTTCTTCCATGCCCTACTGGCGACCAGCTGGACTAACTCGTCCGCAGGGAGAGACACCCATGAGGTAAATGGGCCTGCCCTGAATGACTTCACGAACATGGATTCCTCAGAGGACGGGGTGGGGGAAGACCAACCGCCCCGCTCTTTCAGGATCTCAAGTATGCCACCAAAGGACACCTCCTTGGACGGTAGTCTGGGGTACCCATCCCCTTCCTCAAACTCCATGTCTTCCATTACAGACTCTCGAGGGGAGTCTAGGTGCCTCCTCATGCACATCCTCTTTTAAGGTGGCTCCTTCACCATGGGCTCAGGGGAGGACTCGGAGGAAGAGGGAACCCCTATGGGGGTTATGACCTTCTGAAGACAATCCCTGGGGGCTGACCCCGGACTGATGATGCAGGCTTGCCACCCAAAATGGAAACAGGCAGGGTAGGATCCACAGCTGAGGAAGTGGTTGCTGACCAACAGGAGACAGTCCTCTCTTTCACCCAGAAGGTGGATGGACTGCACTATGCCCCAACCTCCTCCTCGCCGGCCGAGACCAACTGGGGTGGGAGGGGAGACCCAGGCACACTGCCAACGTCTCCTGACAACACCGGAACCCAGCTATCCTGGTCAGAGGCCTCCAAGGGAAGGGAAAAGTCCAAAAACTCCAGACTGGAACCCCCCCCCCCCCCATGGCCTCCGTGGAGCTCGGACATGAAGCAAAGCCAACCCAGAGGGCAAGTGGGTTGAGCCAGCCAAGGACCCAGGTGGTGTGGGAGTGGGGGCACTACCTGATGCCAATGGCCTCTCCTTAGGCAAGCTTTGGCCCCATGGCACCAAACTCCCAGGAGTTGGGCAGGAGGAGAGGAGATCAGTGGTGGGTGAAATGCCCCTTGGCAAGTGGCTAGGGTCATGGAAGCAGACACAGTTCCATTTGGGCTTTGTGAAAACTCCTCATCATCATCTGGTCCATATCAGATGGAAGCAAACTCCTAGTAAACCAAAAGGGGACTGAAGAATGCCCAGAGTGCCTGTGGTCTCTAGATGAGGACCTGCTAGACCTTCTCGGATCGGAGAGCTTGGAATTGGATGAGGAGTCAATAATGACAATCAGCTCCAAAGGAGCTGTCGGACCCAAAGTCCCAGATAGATCCAAGTGAACAAGATCTCCTGTAGATGAATCTGATGAGGTTGTCGGAGCCAAGGGGGATTTCGAGCCGATCGGATCTGAGGACCTCCGAACTTCAGAGTAGTTGGCTCCGGCCAGGGGAGCCGAGGCTTTCGGAGCCGATAACCCTGGAGCCAATGCCCCCAAGGCTGGACTCAGATACAGAGCGCATGGATCCAAGAGCCTGGGCCATTTGGCAGGGGAGTCCTGAGAGGAAGAAGGCTTCCTCTTGGGATCCGAAGTGGCTTTGGAGGGGGAGCCCAAGACCAAGGGACCCCCTTTAGTCAGTCCTTTCAGTAGTAACTTGTTTCTATGGTCCAGGGCTTGAATCCTGCATAGATGTTACATTCAATTTCCACATGGGGCTCTCCTAAATAGTAGATGTACTCCTCATGCGTGTCGGCAGGAGCTAGTTTTCGACTGTATGAGGATCAGCATCTAAAACCAGAAGGTTTTTCAGACATCACAAGCAAAACCCCAAAACAGGCACACACACACACACACACACACACACACACACACACACACACACACACACACACACACACGCAGAAAACACTCTCACACAAAGGAAGAAGAAGAAAGGGAGTGGAAAAAGGGCAGGAAAAACCCTAATGCAGTGAAAGACTCAAAGAGGGGGGACTAATACTAACCCTAACAAAACTAGTACTACCACTAAAAACTTTAAGGCAGAAGGAAAAAGGAGACAGATAGGTACAGAAAAAAACCTGAAAAATGCACTTATCTATAAGAAGCGAGCTCGAGCAGCAAGAAAGTACAGTTGTGTACCTACCATAAATGTAGATGTTCGAGAGTATTCACTGTTGCAGTCATTACAATTGGGTTATCCCACTGGCAGGCTACCCGCAGTCGGCCTGAATTCCAAAGTCTAGGTCCGGCGTCGGTTGCTGTCACCTCCTCCCTGACGTCAGTGCGCCAGGGGTATAAAAGATGCAGCCAATGTCATTTTCTTCAGTTTTTCTTGCCCCAGATATCAGGTGCCCTTAAAATGGTAGGCTAAATTATGCCAATAAGCATGTATGCACAAAAAACAACTTTTCCTTCATCTACAAGCAAATACACCACATAGGTTGTATAGAATATAGAAGTACAGATAAGTCCCAGCAAAGGAAAAGGGGTATGGTGGGAGGGTAACCTGGACGACAACAGTGAATACACTCGAACATCTACATTTATGGTAGGTACACAACTGTACTATGTTCATTTTGTTTCACTGTTGCAGTCATTACAATTGGGATGAATCCCAAAGCTAAGGTTGGGAGGCTGGTGCTAAATAGGATTAGGCGAGGCTATCAGGCCCTGCAGAACTGCAGTGGCAAATCCTGCCCTGGATTTAGAGTAGAGAGGTAGGTGATAGTGCTTTGTAAAAGTATGCACTGAACTCCAAGTTGCAGCCTCTGTGATGTCTTTGGTTGGTACTCCTCTGAGGAAGGCTGCTGAAGTGGCTGCTGCTGTGGCCTAATGCCCTTAGGCACTGATTTGCCATGCTGTAAATAGCAGAAATGAATGCAGTGGCCTATCCACTTTGAAATAGTCTGCTTTGAGATAGGCTTTCCTTGTGATCCTGTAGCATATGCCACTAGAAGTTGTTCAGTCTTTCTGAAAGCTTTGGTTCTGCCAAGTAGAAGCGTAGCTGCCCGTAAATGTCCAAAGAATGCAGAATTCTCTCACCCTTATTCTGTGGATTTGGAGAAAAGGTAGGCAAATGAATTGTTTGGTTAAGGGCCACACTGGACACTACCTTAGGCATAAATGTAGGGTTTGTCCGCAGGGAAATCCTGTCAGGATGGAAAATGATAAAAGGTTCCATAGCCATGAGTGCCTGTAACTCTGAGAGTCGTCTAGCAGAGGTTATTGCTAGGAGCAGTGCTGTTTTCCAGGATAAGAATTTTATATCAGCTGCAGAGGCTGGTTCAAATGGAGGCAATGTGAGTTTTTCCAAGACATAGTTGAGGTCCCATGCAGGTACTGGTGCTCTCCTTGGAGGTCTTATGTTTTTGGACCCTCTGAGGTACTGCCTTAGTAATGGATGAGAAAAAATAGGTGGTTCTGTATTGTAATGAGCTGAAATGGCAGAGGCATGAATTTTAATTGATGAAAAGAAAAGGCCTTTATCAAGCATCTCAGTTAAGTATTGTAAAATCATCTGAGGAATATTTGGAACAATCATGTCAAAACCTTGTGCCTGGTTCCAAGCACAGAATCTCTTCCATTTTTCTGCATAAGATTTTCTGGTGCTAGGCCTCCTGGCCTCCAAAATAACATCCATCACTGCTTTAGAGAGAGGTGTGCCTTGACTGGCTACGTTATCCGCCATGCTGCCAAGTTTAAGGTCCTGAGTTGTCTGTGCAGTATCTGACTGTCTTGTTGGGTCAATAGGTGAGGAATTTGAGGTAATGTCCAAGCTGGGCATTGAGACAAGCTCTTTAGGATTGGGTACCAGTGCTGGTGGGGCCAGTCTGGGGCAATCAGTATAATTTTTGGTTTCTCTTGTCTGACCTTGAGGAGTACCTTGGGGAGGAGAGGCAGAGGAGGGAAGGCATATACTGTTAGGTCTTTCCAACTGAAAGATAGAGCATCCACTTTCCATGCTTGCTTGTGATAAGTCCTTGTGCAGAATTTCTCTAGTTGATAGTTGTGAGGGGAGGCAAAAATGTCTATATCCAGGCATCCTCAGTTCGTTGTTATCATGCTGAAGACTTGTAGATCCAATTTCCACTCATGGGGATCCATTAGGTTTCTGCTTAGTTCGTCTGCCAGAGTATTTGTCCTTCCTGGCAGGAACTGTGCTTGCAGATGTACTTGGTAAGTCAATGCTGTGTCCCACAAGTTCATGGCCAGCCTGCAGAGGGGGCAGGAATGTGTGCCTCCCTGCTTGTTTATGTACCACATGATTGTAGTATTGTCCATCCTAATCAGTAGTTGTCCTGGACGAAGTAGATCCTTGAAGGCTGTCAGGGCGTTCTGAACAGCTAGCATCTCTTTTTGATTGATATGTAGATGCATTTGACTTGTGGACCATGTGCCCTGAATACATCTTCCTGCCATATGGGCCCCCCAGGCATAATCTGATGAATCTGTTGTCAACGTCTGCCTGGCTGTGGGTAAGGTGAATGGCTGTCCTGTGTTGTGGTGACAGGTTTTTGCCCACCAACGAAACTCCTGTTGCAGGAAGGGAATGAGGGTAATTATTGTTTCCAGGTGTGGCAATGTTGAGTCCAAACACTTTTTAGATACCATTGAAGTTTCCTCATATGCAGTCTTGTATATGGAATTAGCAGAATGCAGGATGCCATGAAGCCCAAAGCCTGCAGAATTTTTCTTGCAGATAACTGGGTCTTTGTTGCCAACATTTTGAAATAAGTAGTCAGTTGTCTGTGTTTGTCTGGTGTGAGATAAGCCATCTGGGCAGTTGTATTTAAGCTTGCACCCAGGAATATTATCTCTTGAGAGGGTACGAGTTTTGATTTCTTTTCATTTACTGTGTACCCTAGACCTGTTAGTAATCTTTTTACAAATGCCAGATGCTGTAGTAGAATGTCCTTGTTCTCTGCTTGAATAAGGCAGTCGTCCAAGTAAGAATATATTTGTATTCCTCTTTGTCTACAAAATGCAATCACTGGTGCCATGCATTTTGTGAAGACCCTGGGCGCAGTAGATAAGACAAAGGGCAGTGCAGAGAATTGGTAGTGCATTGAGCCAGCTATAAATCTGAGGTATCTTCTGCATGATTGTCTGATTGGGACATGCAGGTATGCCTCTTTTAGGTCTAAAGTCACAAGCCAAGCCCCCTTGCCCAGCATGGGCAGAAGCTGCTGCAGAGTTAACATTTTGAATTTTGGAATATCCAGAAATGTGTTTAGGATAGACAGGTCCAGTATTGGCCTCCAGGCTTTGTCCTTTCTGGGCACCAAGAATAGCCTTGAGTAGAATCCTAGTCCCTGCTCTTGCTGTGGCCCTAACTAAATGGCTCTCATGTCTATGAGGGAAGAAACTTGTTTTTGTGCCTCTGCCCATTGATTGAGTGGCAGGTCTGGTATACCGTTTGGCCTTGGCAGGGTGTGAAAGTGGAACCTGTAGCCTTGTGATACGATATTTAAGACCCATTTGTCCTGGGTGATCATGTGCCAATTTTGTAAAAAGAGAACTAGTTTTCCGCCCAAAGGGGCTGCCAGAAGATAAGTGTTTGGTGCTGGCAGGGGAAAGTCATTGAGACTGTTTCCTGTATGGCTGTGATTTTCCTCTCCGCTTTTGGAGGTAGAAGCACGCCATTGTTTAGGCCTGTATGAGCCTTGGGGCTGTGATCTGCCTCTGGGGTGTCTGTATCTGCCTCTTTGTGACCTGTCTGACACTGGAAAGGACCAATTCTTTGTAGGCCAGTTCCTGCTAAATCTGGGAGGCTGTACCTGCAAGAAATCATTGACTGTTTGCATAGATTTAGCTTTGTCCTCCATTTTCTTCAACACCTCTTCTGCCTTAACACCAAACAAAGTATCATGCTGTAATGGAGCATCTAATAGTTTTGTTTGAACATGATCAGACAGATTCTGTTCTTTTAACCAAGCATGCCTCCTAATGACAGAACCTGTAACAGCGGCCCTGCAGGAGGCCTCTAGAGAATCAAAACCACATTGCAAAGTATGCTTTCCCACTTGTTCAGCTGCATGCAATAAATCCTGCATTTCTTTATTTTCTGCACATTCTGAATTTGTTAACATTTTCTGTTTAAGCAGTGACATAAGATATTGCTGATATTTAAGCATATGAAATTGGCAATTTAAAGCTCTTATAGCCAAGGTAGCAGAAGTATAAATCTTTTCCCCCATCTGTCCAGGGCCCTAGAATCCCTATCAGAGGGGATAGGGTTTTTGCAGTGGAAGCCTTGACCCCTTTGGGACCCTGAGAGATAGTTTCTGGGTCAGCAGCAGGGTTTTTATAAAGAAATGTATGTGAATCTGGAACCCTGTAGTATCTGTCTGGCTTAACAGGAGCTGGTGGTAAAGAGTCTGAAAATACATCATCTACAATGTCTAAAACAGGTGGGATAGCAAGGGGCCTGTGCTGAGGTAATAAAAGGAAGTCTCTGAGCCTTTTCTTGGATTCTGAGTAATCTTGGCTCTCCCAGTGGAAATGCTCTCTCATAGTATGCAGTGTCTCCCCAAAAGAGTAATCCTCGGGAGGAGAGGCTGAAGGGGTAGATTCTTCAGCATCAGAATCCTCATAGGGGGGAAGAGAATATTCCTGTTCAGAAGAGGAATCAGAGGAAATGGAAACCTGGTCTGAAGATTCATACTCTATCTCTAGCCTAGGCCTCTTATCAGGAGGGGGATGGGAACCCCTGATCAAAGTAATTAGGTCTTCGGCCATTTTAAGCATCTGTTTTTTAGCCATGGTGGCCTGTCCAGGAGAATGCTACACTTGCTTCTTTGTCTTTAGAGCTGCTTTAGTCTTTGCCTTTGAAGCTGAAGTAGGTTTCACATATAACTGTGTAGGCCTGAAAACACCCTCAGAAGCCGATGCCTGCTCAGCGGCTCCGGACCCATCTGAAGGAATAGTTTCCGAGTGCCCAATACCTTGAGTATCCAGTGGCCGAGTCAGCTCCACGTGGGAGTCAGAAGCGGCCTGTGGCTCTGAGGTAGCGGGCGTCAGGGGCTGCGAAAGCGCCTCACTGAAAACCAGCAAACCGGCAACAGGGCTAGCGGAAGCCTCGTCGTCGGTTTTGGACCTCAGATGCCTGTCCTTTTCTTTTTCTTTGTGCTTTTTATAAAAACTGTAGTCAGTTGTTCTGACAGCATTATATAATTGAATCTTCTGCCAAAGTAATGAAATGCAAAATCGTACCAACGCTTAATAGTGCGTTGGCTAAATCTAGCACAAAACCAACAACTAGCAACGTCGTGGTCAGAGCCTAGGCAAGGAATACAGTAAGAATGAAAATCCTTATGAGGTATTTGCTTCCCACAAGAAATACAATTATTAACTTTTTCTGACATCGGTCTGGATTAAGAAAAAAGTTTCCCCAACGGGGTACTTAGCTTTAATGAAGACTTCGGATCTGAAATTCGATTTTGAAAATCTCAGGCGTCGGCCGATCGGCACTTGTGAAATGCTTTTGCTTCGGGCACCGCGCGGCAAGAAAGACTGAAGAAAATGTCGTCGGCTGCATCTTTTATACCCCTTACGCACTGACATCAGGGAGGAGGCGACGGCAACCGACGTCGGACCTAGACTTTGGAATTCAGGCCAACTGCAGGTAGCTTGCCTGCAGGATAACCCAATTGTAATGACTGCAACAGTGAAACACGATGAACATCATGTCCGTTCACAATTGCAGCAAACAAGGTCTGAGGATTATGGGTAACAGGAAGTAAGGGGAGGGGAGAAGCTCAAGCTAAGGAGCTGTCGCTCACTTTGCCGGCTCGGATCCGAGTTCGGATCCAAGACCCATCCGTGATCAATAATGACACAGATACCATCAGATCTTTGGTTATTCTTAAGTTAGCAACACAGTGAGCTGTGGGATCAGTGGGAACAGTGGAAAGGTATGCTAGAACTTACCATGCCAGTGGATCAAGAATGCATCCCCTACTACTACCCATTTGCACTTGTGCACACTGAGCAAAACAGGTAGAGAATTAAAACACCAACCAAAAAAAAAAACTACATTCTTGCAAGTGATGAATAAGGCATTCTCGGGAATGTTTCACAAGGAACTATTTCATATCTGCAATTTCATCAAAGGACCGAAGAAGTAACTCTCAGAGTCTCCCTGCATATTTGCTTGTCCTAGGTTGTGAAATGTCCCCTGCTAAACATTTATTACTCCTCTGCACTAGAGGTACCCTTGCCTGTGTACATAAAGAATACCAGAATGAATGTCTAGCCAAATCAAAAAGGTCTACTAGAAAGTTGGTGGGAAAAATCCACCACTTCAAGGCCTGGCAACAGGGACCTGACACCAGATGACCTGTGAACCATGCTGGGTCTGGATTAAATTGCACTTCACAGTCCACATCACCACCCATGTCCTCTGGTATGCAAAAGTTACTAAAAGTACTATGGTAGCAGTTATACTCATAAGATGCAGTAGTATTCAAGCCTGGATCTTGCACTATATCTTTCCAAACGCTCCAAAAACGTGACTTCCAAAGACCACTTTAAGGAGAGAAACACTCCAGAAGAGGAGAATGGCTATCTGTGTGCATAAAAGGCAATCCTCTGAGATGGGATTAGACAGGATCTCTCACATTTCATAGCTACCTCCAGGGAGTAAAAACAAAGGAGCACCCACTACTGGGATTATTAACAGACAGTCCTTTGACAGAACCACCAGTAAACTTTTTACCCAGGTATGGGTACACATGAATATCCTTCTGCAAATCTTTAGTCATTACGGCCAACAACCTCATAAACACTATGGACACTGAAAGTAGACAAAATAGCAACATTTTGCATTGAAAGGCCCACCCAGAACTAACTGGAGAAATCAACTGCTTGGATCCAAGATAATTATGTGCCAAAAGTCATCATGTACAATTACATTAGTCATCTAGAGAGTACAGTTGTGTGTGTGTGTGTGTGTGTGTGTGTGTGTGTGTGTGTGTGTGTGTGTGTGTGTGTGTGTGTGTGTGTGTATATGTGTATATATATATATATATATATATATATATATATATATATATATATATATATACATATAGACTTTGGGCTTTTCCCAGTTAGGGGTCGCCACAGCGGAACTCCGGTCCGCTCATGATTGGCAGTAGATTTTTACAGTGCCGAGTTGCCAGCCCGACGCCTAACCGCGGGGAGGACATGCAGACTCCCATAAATGTAGATGTTCTAGTGTCTTCATTTTTGCAGTAATAACAATATGGGTTATTGCTGCTGTGTTAGCCCCCAGCTGGCCCAAACACCAGAGATTTAATTCTCTCATCCTGGGCTGGTGAGTGTCCTGCATCTAATGTCAGGACATCTAGGTATAAGGGTCATCGGCCAGCTCACATAAAAAAGGAGCCCCCAAAATTGTGCCCCAGGCCCAGAGCAAAAGGCGCCCAAATGTCCTCAGTGTGTTGAGGAAGGCAGAGGCCCTAAACACCTAATGAAGGAGATGGGGTGAAACAGGCAGGAAAATGGAAAGGGAAGGGTTATCCACCCCAACCTGAAAGGATGACAGAGGGGAAGGAGGGAGGGAAAGAAAGAAGGCCTACTGGAGCAGTTAAGACACTAGAACATTTACTGCTGTAGTAATAACAACATAGAAGATTCCCAAAGCTGAAAGAGGGAGAGGTGGAAAGATAATTTAGTCAGAAGCTAGGATGCCCTGCAAGACTATAGAGGCAAATCCAGCCCTGGATTTGGTAAAAAATAGGAAAGTCATAATGTTTGGTAAAGGTGTAGACAGATGATTATGTGGCAACCTCTAGGACTTCACTGGTGGGAACTACTCTAAGAAATGCACTAATATTTGCTGTAGTGCTGCTAGAATGAGATCTGACATACTCTGGAGTTTGCTTTCCATGATGACTATAACAAAAGGCAATACAGCTGGAAATCCACTTTGAAATGGCCTGCTTGCTGACAGGATTTCCCAGTTTGTTGTTTGCGAAAGCTATTAAGAGTTGGTTAGGCTTTCTGAATGTCTTAGTCCTGTCCAGACATCTGAGTTATATGTGAAAATCAAGTGAATATAGGATTATGTTCTCCCTGATTCTAAGAGTGAGGGAGGACAGCAGGAAGTGGTACAGACAGATTCGAAGCAAGTTTTGAAACCACCTTAAGCATAAAAAGGCTGAGTGCTGAGAATAACTTTGTCCTGGTGAAAAATAAGAAAGAGTTCAGTGCACATGAGGATTTGCATTTCTGAGACCCATCAAGATGAGGTAATAGCCACTATAAAAACTATTTTTCATGAAAGAAATGTGTGAGTTTTACCTGCTGACTCAAAGGGTATTAAAGTGAGCTTTTCTAGCACAAAACTGAGAGGGGGACTCTTCTGGGTGGCCTAAGGTGGAAAATTAAGAAACTGTTTCATGACAGATACAAAAAAAGAAGAGGCTGCATAGGTAGGCAGGCAGAGATGGCTGAAGAGTGTATCTTAACGGAAAAGTAGGACAAATCAGACTTAAGTAACTGTGCAAGGTAGGTTAAAATGAAGTTGATCACTGCTAATCTTACAATGATACTCTGTTGCTGACACCAGACTGAAAACATTTTCATTTTGACATACAGGATTTTCTAGTGGTTGGTTTTCTAGCTTCATTTAACATATCCAGTATGTCCTTGTCCAAAGAAAGGTACTATGGATCAGTCAATATACTAACCAAGCTGTCATCCTCAATGTGCTGAGTTTGGGGATGTATGATGGACCCGCTATTCTGAGTAGTTGAGGTGTATGATGGACCTGCTATTCTGAGTAAACTAGTCTACCTTTTGAGAGAGCAAACCCCTGCTCAGGGTGTGGAGAAGAGAGAAAAAATGTTGCCTTGACCAAAAAGCTACTGTCATTACCACTTCCTCCTTGACTTTTAGAAGCATCCTGAAGGTGAAAGGAATGGGAAGGAATGTGTAACAAAACATACTTGTCCATTGGAAGGAGAAGGTATTCGTCCTCTGGGCCTTGAGATGTTTGGCCACTGAACAAAATTTTTTCAGCTGATTGTTTTGGCTTGAAGCAAAAACATCTACTTCTGGCACATCCCATGATATGCAGATGAGTTTCAACATGTTCTTGCTTAAGGTCCAGTCATGAGGATTCATCTTTGACCTGCTAAGGTGATTTGCTAATGAAGGTATTGAACCAGAAAGTGTAGGCTCATGGATTGAGCTGTGTCCCACAGAGACACTATTAGGTGACACAGATGATAGGAGTGAGCACCCCCCCCCAACACACACACAAAGACATGTGCACACGCACACACACACACACACACACTTACGTACTTCATCATTATGGTTTATAGGTGTTGTCTGACTTTATCAGTAAGGTCCCTGGTTTCCATAGTTCTTTGAAAGCTAGGATGCCCTTGACAACTGCTATAATTTCCTTTAGAAAGCTTTCTTCTCATTTCCTTGAGCTTGGAGGCTGTTGGAGTGTGTCCTGTAAGCTAGTTCTAAGGCATCTGTGGCAACATCTGGTTTGGAAGAGTGGTCCTGAGGGGTACTACATTTGGCTGCAATCAGAAATCTACCTCTTGATGGAACTTTTTAAACAGGGAAATAGTTGAATTTGTTGGCTCAGGGATTGACTGTTAGCTCCATACATTCTTGAGATACCACTGGATTTTTTTCATGTGAAATCTGGCTAGAGGGATCGTTAGGATACATGAGCCCATGCACCCCAATACTCTCAGAACCTTCCTCGCTGAAAGCATTGGCAGGGTAAGAAGAGAGTAGAAGTATAGGTCAGGAAGATGACACGGTTATCTGGGAGTAAAGCCCTCTGATGGTCTGTGTCCATCTTCAGATGGAGGGAGAGAGAGAGATTGGACTTTTTTAGATTTAAGATAAAACCTAGGCTGAAGAAATTGTTCATAATTGCACTGGGAGCGGAAAGGAGATCATCCACAGAAGCTGTACGGATCAGGTAGTAGTCTAGATAAGGGTAGATCTGGATGTCCTTTGTACTACAGTAGGCTACTGCTGGAGCCAGGCACATTGTGAATCCTCTGGGATGCTTTCTGAGGCACTTTGCAATGGGAATATATAGATAAGCATCATTTAGATCCAAGATGAACATGAAGGCCTAAGGAGATAGCAAAGGTAAGACTTTTGTAAGTTAGCATTTTAAACTTGGAGAACAGAAGGAATTTGTTTAATCCTGAAAGGTCTAGGATGGGTCTCAAAATTCCTTTCTTTCTTGAAACAAGGAAAAGTCTGGAATAATAACCCCTTCCCTTTTCTTGGGAAGGTATCTTTTCTGGAATAATAACCCCTTCCCTTTTCTTGGGAAAGTATCTTTTCTATAAAGCCCTGCTGTAAAAGTAGACTTACCTGGGCCAAAGCTTCTCATACTTGTCTTATGGGAACAGAAGGAATGCCTGTAGGCTTTAAAAAGAGAGGCAAATGACAATCTATAATCTGTTTTGATAATGCTTAGGATCCATTTGTCTCTGATTATTTTGGTTCATTCATGGTAAAAGAGGGAAAGCCTTCCCCCATTGTTTTAAAAAAGGAGGAGGATGTTTTAGGAGAAAGGGAGTGTGGATTGTTGGGGTGGGCCTTGAGGGAGAGGGAACAAGGAGGGACTGTCTGAGTCATGCTTACTCTGGACCTCTGGGGTTGGGGTCCATTAGGCTTACAGGTGGGTTCTAATTGTCATTTATGCTGCCTTGATATTCTACACCCTCTGATCCCTTTCCCTCTTTGTCTATGCTAAGAATAGAGGGAGGAAATGACAAGGCTTACTGGGATAATGTCTGGTAAACCTGGGTGACTGTACCTGCAAGATGTCCTTGACAGTCTGCATAAATTCAGCCTTCTCCTCCTCTTTTTGAAGACAGCTTTAGACTTTGGTCCAAATAAAAAGTCTTTGTATACAGGAGCATCCAGTCTCTCAGACTTAACGTGGTTGTTCCCTTAACCAGGCAAGTCTATGGATAACAGACCCTGAGCATCAAAACCACAGTGCAAAGAATGCTTTACAAATTAAAAGAGTTACAGATATTCAGCAATTCATTGAAGACAGCCCTATCTTCCCTCCCCTCCAATTTTTCTTCATATGGTCCAGTACAGTTTCCCGGTACCCATGTGAAACTAGCCAGGATGGCAGAAGTACAGACATTTTTGCCTGATCTCCCCTCCTTATTATTTGACAAGGGATTCCCAGAAGTGCTACTTATAGCTTCCTTAGGGCCCTGAGTCACCACCTCCGGATCAGCAGTACAATTCCTAAAAAAGTGTTTATGGAAATCAAGAACCCTATAAAAATTGTCTAGCTTCCAAGGAGCAGATAGTTGGCACTCAGGTTGCAAAGATGTGTCCAAAACAACATCACTCACTACTTCTAGTACTGGAAGAATGGCAAACGTGTATGCTGAAGGAGCTTCAAAAATTCTCTAACCTTCTTCTTAGACATGGGGGTAGTTCTTAGCTTCCCAGTGAAAATACTCCCTCATTTTATGGAGTGTTTCAACAAATGTGAAGTCCTCAGGTAGTGAGGCTGAGGCAAGAATATCATCTCAGTTATAGTAAGCATATGAACCAGGAGATATTTGGTCAACATAAATCAACTCATCCAAATAAGATTCCAGCTGAGGGGGTACCCTTTTTCTTTTCCCAGAGACAGATTCTGCAGTTGTAGGTCTACTTGGACTGTGCTGTCTGGAAGCTATAATCTGAAGCAAATACTCAGCCATTCTAAACAGGCCCTGCTGGTAGGCCTGTTGGGGTTGAGAGCCACACAACCTAGGCTAAGGCAAGTCAGAAAGTATCCTTTTTGATTTGGCATAAGTCTTGGGTCTGGATGTGCAGTAGGAGGTATTAGGACAAGGCAACTGATGGGTGGCCAAGGCCTGCACATGTTGTACAGATGCCTCTCAGAACACTTAGGGATTCATCCCTTCCTACCTGAAGAACTAGCATGGGAGTCAGAAGCCAAGGCCTGTAGAGTGACCTCAGACTCAATCCACACCTCTCGTCCTTCGGTTCGTGCAGGTGTAGAGAGGCCAGGAGGCATGGTAGATTTCAAAGTGTTCTCAACAGTGGTCTCTGACACTCCTTCAGTTATCAGAAGGAGTTTCATAAGCATCTCCTGCCCTTCAATAATCACAAACCTGGGTGGAATGGCTGATGGAGAAGCTGTGTTCTCTGCCACCCCTGAAAGTTTCAGATGCTTCTTCTTGGGCTTACAAGAGGGGTCAAAAACAGAAGAACTGAAGGACACTAGCATGTAATGATCCCTGACACCCTTTTTCCTTTTCTAAGTATCATGCAAGGAATTTGGCCCTATGATGGATAGTAAGCTTGTTAAAATGGGCACAATGGGGACATTTAGGAATGTTAAGCTGCAGGCCTAGGCAAAATAAACAAAGGGAATGAAAGTCCCAATATGGAATGCTTTCCACAATCAAGGCAAGTATTTGTCCTAGAACTCATCTAACAGAGCAGACAAAGTAAAAAAATGAAAGTTTCCCCAATGGGGCATGTCGCTCGTCCCTCTTGAACATAGATGACGAACAGGC
The DNA here is from genome assembly GCF_019279795.1 of Protopterus annectens. Classification (NCBI taxonomy): domain Eukaryota; kingdom Metazoa; phylum Chordata; order Ceratodontiformes; family Protopteridae; genus Protopterus; species Protopterus annectens. The sequence continues at coordinate 1,589,528,548 of NC_056731.1, read as the reverse complement.
AGGGTAGTTCATTTAGATACTTTATTATACAGAAACACATCAGGATGAATAAAAGCATCATAAAATATAAACAAACTGATTAACAGACAGACCTTACAGACATACATGCTTACATCTAAATGGCAGTCAGGCTCGCACATGCTCAGTATTTATACACTTGTGCAAGCCCATAAATAGTTTCTTAAAGGCACATATACACACATTGATCTACATCCTTCCTCTTAAAAAGATTGCCCTTACCTGAAAATAACACTGGAGTTAAACATGCATTACTACAGACATTTTGTTTATGTGATTATTGAAGGGCAGGAGATGCTTATGAAACTCCTTCTGATAACTGAAGGAGTGTCAGAGACCACTGTTGAGAAACAAACACAATGTTCATGTCCAAGTTGCCGTGTATCTCTAACATGGTTTGTAGATGTGACTGGATCTGGTAACATAATAATCTGGACTGGGTTTAGCAACAGGGACAGTCTTTGGTGAACACCTCATATCAGGAACTTCTGGATTCATTACAGGAATGGGAATTTTCTCTGGAACTTTTTCTGGAACTGGAACAGTAGATAACTCACTCTGAGAGAGTCTTTTTCATAGACTATGTGCTGTGGTATAGGCTCAGACACAATCATCAAATGTGTCTGATTCTGCCTAAACTCTACTCCCTGTGATTCCACAATGTACGATCTTGGCTCTGAGCAAGTCTTCTTCACGACTCCAATCCAATCATAACCTTTGGATATTTGCATGCTTACCACTTCTCCTTGTAATGGATTGAGTGGTTTGCTGGTCTTACCGTAGAAGGACTTCTTGGTTAAAAGTTTTTTCAACAGATTGGTTTTCACTGACCTGTTGTTCTTGATACACGGAACCAACAATTGACTACTGATTGGTAACATGGTTCTGGTTTGCCTTGGCAGAAGTCTCTTGTAGGTGAACCAAGATGCTTATCACGAGGAATATTTCTGAGATTCAAGAGATTCAGACAAACATCACTATTGTCTCGTTTTGACTTCTCTAGTAACTGTTTTGCACTTTGAACTGCATGTTCTGCCAAACCATTTGACTGCGGATACTTTGGGCTACTTGTGACATGAGTAAAGTCCCACTCTTTGGCAAATCTTTTGAACTGCTAGCTTGTAAACTGTGTACCATTGTCAGAAATAACTTTGTGCAAACTACCACGGACTGCAAAATTACACTTCACCTTAGTGATAACAGTATTGGATGCCAGATTAGGATGTAGGTCAATCTCGAACCAATTTGAATAAGAGTCTACTAACATAAAATAATGTTGATCATTCCATTCAAAAATGTTGGTAGCTACTGCTGACTGAGGTAGTTCAGGAATCTGACTTATCTGAAGTGGTTCTTTCTGTTGATGTGACTTAGTACTATTACACACAGAACACAATAATAACACTCTCTCAATATCTTGTGACATAGAAGGCCAAAATACTACACCTCTCACCCTTCTTTTCATAGGTTCATAGGTAGGTACTAGTCCATTGGCCCTAGGCCCTATATAAGCCTAGCCAAAAAGGTACCCTGGCTTTTGCCACCCAAGAAAATTATTTTCCTGTGCCCCTGTCGAGCAGAGCCAGAGAAGTGATCCCTGGAGTGAATTTCCTATTTCCCATCCAATCATCAAGATTTTTCTTGAAGAGTGCTAATGAGGAGCTTTGTTTGCTATAGAAAGGCAGTTTGTTCCAGAGTATGGGAAGTCTCTGGGACACAAATCTATCCCTCCAGCATGTTCTGTTTATTGTGGTGACAAGGTTTAGGTCCCTAAAGCGTGTAGCTCTGAGGGATTGGGATTTCTTTAAGTGGAGCATGTCCAACAGCTCTGGGTTTGACATAACTTTGTATGTTAGGCAGAGATTGCTGCTGAGTAGGCGATATGCAAAGGAGTGAAGCTGGAATTTTTTTGAGACAGTCTGTGTAGAGCATCTGTTTGAGGCCGGTAATCCTCTTTGTGAGGTACTTCTGCGGCCTTTCCAGTTGTCGTAGATGTCTTGTGAGATACATACCAAAAAGGGCGTTGTACTCTATAATGGGTCTAATGAGTGATGAGTAGAGGGGAACAATGACCTCTTTTTTCCTGGATGAGAAACCTTTTGTGATGGGGTGTGCCACGTAGAAGGATTTCCTGACTACTGTGGCGATGTGATTATCAAAGGAGAGACTACTGTCTACCTGTGTCCCAAGGTCTCTTATCATACTTTCGGTGTTAAGTAGACTACCGCCTATGTGGTAGTTCATGAGTACAGAGTTTTTACCAAAGGGGAGGACAATGCACTTTTTTACACTGAGCTTCAAGCCATGGTTTTGACACCAGGCATCTGTCTCAGTGAGGCCCTTTTCTAGATTGTCCACATCATTAGGAGTTTCGATTATGGCTCCTAGTTTGCAGTTATCTGTGAACTTCATTAGCAAAAGACCTTCTGTGCTAGCCTATACTTCAGAGAAGTACATACCAAACAGGAGAGGACCCAGGACTGAACCCTGTGGTACTCCACTTGTTACTGGTCTGAAGTCAGCTACTTTCACAGTGTGGGTTCTGTCAGTGAGCCAGTTGGCAACCCATTTTGTGATATAGGGATTTATCCCTAGTTTAGTGAGTTTATCTATAATTCCAGAGTGGGGGATGGTTTAGAAAGCCTTGGTGAGATCTAGATAGGCTGTGTGAACAACCTTACCCTCGTCTACAGCTTTGGTGACTGTTTCAAAGAAGTCTATCAAGTTTAGGAGACATGATCTGCCTTTTACAAACCCGAACAGGGTGGGGTCCAGAGTTTGGAGATTACCAATGTCTTTGTTTATAAGTTCCATGATGATACGTTCCATGGCCTTGCAAACCAGGCTCATCAGGCTAATAGAGCGGTAGTTCTCAGGGTTCGTGGTGGCTTCCCCTTTGTGGAGTGGGATAACCATCACTGTGCGCCATTCAGTGGGCACAAAGCCTCAGGTGAGGCTATGACTGAACATGGTACTTAGGTGGGGTGCCAGTTCGTTCTGTAGTTCATGTACAAGGCAGCCTGGGATATTGTCAGTTCCCATGGATGCTGTGCTCTTGGCTTTGGAGAGTGTGGTATTTACCTGTGCAGCCGTGACTACAGGAACATTGCATTCTTCCGGTATAGAGATGGGCCCTTTAGGGGGTGAGAGGGGGATAAAGTTAACACTGAACCTATCTTCCAGGATGTTGGCAATATCAGTTGGTTCTGTATATTTAGTGCCACTGTGCTGTAACTCAGTGCAGATCTGAGTGTTGCCATTGAGATTTTTAACACAGCTATAGAATGCTTTGTGGTTGTCTTTAGAATCAGTGGCAATTTTCTTTTCGTAACTAGCTTTGGAGGATTTTATTAGGGATCTCAGCTTCTTACTGAGGCTGACCAGGGAGTTCCTCCAATCATGGGATTTACTCTTTTTTGCAACAGTTTCTTTCTTCTGTTATAGAGTTTGTTTATGGCAGGGGACTACCAGATTAGCTTTCTTTTTTTGGAGGATAGCATCTTGGTTCTGTTAGGGACAGCATGATCCATGCACTCGTGTGTTTATAAAGTGCATTTGTGTAGGATTCAACAGTCATACCTTTATTGTCCATCTGCATGGGTGTCATGAAGTTTTCCACTTCTGTCTTAAGAAGCATGAAGTTGGCTTTGGAGAAACTTTTTACGGTGGTTTCCCTAATGGGGGGTGGGGGTGGGATGTGGATGTCTGGAGTGATTAGCTTGTGGTCAGATCTGACCAACGAGCAATTGATCTCTGGTGTGGAACACCGGTCGCCCATGTTGGTAATGGCCAGGTCTAGGATACCGCTGCCCCTGGTGGGGGTGTGGATAAGTTGAACCAAGGCATTTGAATTTATGAATTCCACAAAACGCTGAGCAAAAGAGTTGGTACATGAGTAGTTTTTCCAGTTAATGGTGGGGTAGTTGAAATCGCCCATTATTAGGGTGTTGGGTTGTAACCTAATATTTTCCAGTGTATCAAGAAATGAGAAGTGGGAATCCTGGGGCATGGTGGGGGATCTGTAGCAAGGTACAATTTGGAATGCGGTCTTGCCCAGAGTTAGTTGTACCTGGATAATCTCGGATGCATTCTGCTGAGCAACTAGCCTAGAGGTGTGGATATCCTTAATGAGTATGGACACGCCTCCGCCTTTAGTGTTTCGGTCCAGGTTAGGTGGCCAAAAGGTGTGGTATAAATTATAGCCTGGTAATGCAGGAGTGCTCTCTGGAGCCTTGAACCAGGTCTCTGTCACTGCACAGACGTTGATGTTCTCCATTTTAAGGAGTGCCTCAAGTGAGTAGCATTACCCTAAGATTTTGCTTGCTTGTACCTGTTACAGTGGTGAATTTGTCATTTGAACCTTGCCTAAAAAAGGCACTATAGGGGTGGCAAGAGCCTTAGCCAGTATCCGGAATCTCAAGGGCGACAGGTGCAGGCCATCTCTGGCAAAGCATTGTGGTCTGTCGATCATGTCATCCCAGGCAGACAGATACTGAATCCCCTTAGAATGACACCAGAAGCTTAGCCAATTGTTGAAGTCAATCATTTTGTCCTTGTACTGTGGTATCATTCTGGGTGATGGCAGGATGCTACTCAGGGCTAGGGTCATACCTGCCTGGGCTACAAGATCGGAAAGCTCCTCCATGTCTCTTTTCATGTAGTCCAGGGAGATACATCTCAGGTCATCCACACCGACATGGACAATGACAGAGTCAGTCCTGGTAGAGTCTGCTCCTGGGTGACCATGATGCAAGAAAGTAATGTTCTCTTGTTGCAAGGACTTTGGAGCAATTACTTTCAGACCTTTCATAATGATACCATTGTCAGACAAAATCTTACCTCTGTATGGAAAATAAGGTTGCACGTCTTGAGGTAAACTAGATTGCTTTGATGACAATCCTTGTTGAATAAAGTGGTTGAGCCTCTGTAAAACTGGATCTGTGGCTGTGTGATCTCTCAGCTCATCAACACGTGTTGGAGAAAAATTCCTCATTTCCATGACTTCAAAATCAAGGTTCTTATTCTCATGCTGTTCAGTGGGGTTTATGGGTGATCTGGACAATGTATCAGCAAGATAAAGAAGTTTATCTTTCTTGTAGATAAGAGTGAAATGATACTTCTGCAATCTCAACATCAGACGTTGCAATCTGTCAAGAGTTGTATGCATAGGCTTTCTCAAAATAGTGACTAGGGGTTGGTGGTCTGTTTCGATCTGGATAGGTCTACCGTAAACATAATCATGAAACTTTGAACGTGCAAATACAACTGCCAAAAGCTCTTTCTCGATCTGAGCACACTGCATCTCAATTTGGGTAACGGTTCTTGATGCACAGGCAACAGACATGACCCTCTTGTAGAATGACTGCACCAAGACCAAATCTCGAAGCATCACATGAAAGAGTGGCTTGAGAACATCATTGTATCTGAGAGTATGTGGACTGGCAATTCTCTGTTTCAGGACATCAAATGCTCTTTGGTGCTATTCTAACCAAGACCAGGATACATCTTTATGTGCAAGCTCTCTGAATGGTTCTGAAACTTGTCTCAAGTCTGGAATGAACGTGCCTAGATAGTTAACCATGCCATGAAAATGTTGCAAGGCTTGAACATTGTCTGGAGCTGGCATTTCGAGAGTGGCTGTTTGCTTAGAAGGATCTGGTCGTACGCCTGAACTGGTAAATAAATGACCAACATATCCAACTTCTTGTAGCCTGAATTTGCATTTCTGTGGAGTGGGCTTAAGATTCACTTGATGTGCTATTTCCAGAACTTTTCTGAGGTTTCTGTCATGCTCAGCTTCATCATTACCTACTACTAGTACGTCATCTACTATAATAGCACAAGGATACCCAGAAAAAAAATTGCTCCATTGCATTTTAAAAGACTTCATTTGCAAAATTTATCCCAAATGGCATTCTCAAAAATGTGTACCTTCCAAATGGAGTACTGAAAGTAGTTAACAATGGGGATTTCTTTTCAAGCAAAATTTGCCAAAATGAACTCTTTGCATCTAAGACAGAAAAAAAAAAACAGTGGCATTTGGCATCAGAGCTGCAACTTCTTTGACTATGTGCATTGGATGATGAGGTCTTTTTAGTGCTTTGTTCAAATCTCGTGGATCAACACATATTCTGATGTCATCTGAGCTTTTCTTATGAGCTATCACCATGGAAGATACCCACTCAGTTGGGTCATCTACTGGACAAATCACACCTTGTCGCACCATTTTATCTAGCTTGGCTTTGTCTCTGTCCTGCATAGCTATTGGATCTTTCCGGGATGGCCTGATAACTGGACTGACATCTGGGTCTAACTTCATGGAGCATACAACTGAAAGCCTGCCTAGTTTGTCTTCGAAAAGATCAGCATAGGTAGAAAAAATATGTTGGGTAAAATTATAGTAGTAGTCTTTCAAACTAACACGATGGACTTATTAAATGAAAGCAGTCCCATTTTCAAACTATCTCTGTGCCCTAATAATGACGGGACATGCTTCTTGACCACACAAAATAACAAGTCGTAACTTCTCCCAGCAGAGTAACATGAAAGCAGTACTGAGCCTTCAGTTTGAATTTCTTCACCACCATAAGCAGCAAGCTTTGCAAACCTTGACAAATCAAGCCTTTCACCATTACACACACTAACAAATATTTCGACTGACATAACATTGTAATGGGAATCTGTGTCAGCCTTTAGCTCTGTGGGTTTTCCATTTTTCCAAACAGTACAAAATACTTCATTCTTTGCCCATAAATCTACTGCACTGACTGTTTCATTAAGCACTGACACACCATCAGCATTAAAATGTACGTGATATAGGGTCACAGCTTTCTAACTTATCAACTCATTTCTTACAATGTTCCCTTTAAATACAAGAATGTATGCCTTTTGATTTACAAAACCTCTTGAAATGATTCCAATTATTGCATTTGTGGCATTGCTGACCAAAAGCTAAACATTTTTCCTTTTTAGATTCATGATTTCCATCACAATTATGACAAGATGGCAATGAAAGTAGGTTGGGGCCCATGCTTTGAGTTTGCTGACTCCCTCTTATGCTTCACTGAGACTGTGCAAACTCTGGAAATTGCTGGAAAGCTCTGGCATTTACCAGTGAATGCTGCAGGGGCTACAGTTGCTGCCATGTACTTGGGCCTGTTTCTTTTAACCATGTACTGCATACTATCAACATGAGCTCTAGAAGTTACTAGAAGCATGCATCTCTCATTTGTAAGCATATTTGTGTGCTTTTCTATGAGCTTGTATATCTCACAAATCTCAGTGGCCTTATTCAAAGTGAAATCACTTTCACAAAGCAAAATCTTTCTCACAGCATCACCCTTAATACCACACACAAGTCTGTCTTTTATCAACTTATCCTTTAAATCACGAAAATCTGCATGTTTTAGCCTTATTTCTCAAATCAGTTGTATATGCTGCAAAAGTTTCACCAGGCTTTTGACCCCTTGTATAAGTTCCTTTCTATTGTTACATGTCTCTGGGGGTTACACATTTCTCTAAATTAACATTTTAAGCACTCGGGGTCCTCCCTTGACTCAGCCAGTACACAACATGATGATATTCCCCCTCTCCTGCAAAGTTAGTAGGTGCATGCACAAATGAACACTCCCTTTCAATGGCTTCTGACCCAGCTAAAATAAGTAGAATAAATGCCTTTGTATGGTTATCTTTATCAAAAAATGCAGCCTGTATGAAAATGTCATACTCTTACTCAAACATTCTCCAGTTCTCTGCAATATTATTGTCAAACACAAGTTCACAGGGTTTTTGAAATCCATCTGCCATGCCAACATGATATGCACAAACACACTGAAAATGGGTTCCTATGAGTTCATCGAAATGTCAAATCACCGACACTCACCTCTTCGACACCAAACCATCGACTTTCATATCATCGACAATTCCGGTAAGCGATCTTCCCCCTTGCAGGACCCATGGTAGCGCTTGTTCCTGTTTTACGAGTAGGGTTTACGTGATTCTGTATAATTTACCTTGAAAGTGTTATTTATGTTGTACCAGAGAAACAAGCGCTACCATGGGTCCTGCAAGGGGGAAGATCGCTTACCGGAATTGTCGATGATATGAAAGTCGATGGTTTGGTGTCGAAGAGGTGAGTGTCGGTGATTTGACATTTCGATGAACTCATAGGAACCCCTGAAAATATAGTCCTTGTAATTATGTATGAACAAGCTGTACAGTGAGAGCTCGTAATAACATTCAAATGCACAATAAACTCTTTGGAATACTGTACTTTCTGAAATATGCTCTGAAATGGCTGTATCTTGCAAAATAACTTTACTGTAATACTGCACAAACATGTGAACACTTCATACACTTCTGATAACCTGGATATCTTTAATACGAAAAATACGTGCTTAGCGGAAATGCAGTCACTTCCTCTTATTTTATTCGTTTTATGCAATTCGGACTTTATTTTAAACATTTGCCATAGTAATTTGAATGTTTTTATCAATATTAGACATTTCAGTTTATTTAAATATTATTTAGAGCATTCTGTATGCTTTGTTTCATATTTTGCGAATAAGAAATGATTTGAGCAAGTTTTACCATCTGAAATACGTTTCTGACCTGTTTTGCGAATTATACATGCAGTAGGGATGATCCACTCCTGGATATTCCTCCAATACCAACCAGATGCCTCTCGGACTCAAACTGGAGAAAGTGGAACTCTTTCTGGCAATAAGTAGTTTTAGCCATCCCACTTCTGACACCATATCACTCTTCCCTCTCTATCATAGGTGACGAACAGGCGAGGTAGTTCATTTTATGCTTTATTACATAAAAACACATCAAAATTGATAACAGCATCATAAAATATAAACAAATTGATTAACAGACAGACCTTACAGACATACATACTTACATCTCAAGAGTTTACTACAAAATGGCAGTCAGGCTCACACACGCTCAGTATTTATACACTTGTGCAAGCCCTCAGATAGCTTCTTAAAGGTACATACACACAAACTGATCTACAGGGCACTTATCTCCTTATCTTTACAAATCACTGTGGTCTTCAGACTAACCAACGCAGTCTTAGGATGTGGATGCTTCAAGCTTTGATGGCAAGAAAGAGCTGTAAAATGATTCTGGATGACGACCCTTATACCCAGACATCCTGATGTCAGGTGCAAGGCATCCAACAGCCCAGGAGAAGCGAATTACATCACTGGTATTCAGGCCAGACAATGGCTACCACAGCAAGAATAACCCATATTGTTATTACTACAACATTGAAAGAAGATGAACATCTAGGTGCATCAGACATGCTGTCTGAAACTGTAAGGACAACATGGGATAGAAATTGTTGATTTCCTATGGAACAAGAAAGAGACTGAATTAAGATTTTCACCCTTGTTTAAATATGGAACAGCTTCTATGATCTCTTCCAACAGTAAACTCTAAGCTTATCCCAGGAGTTTCACTAAGACAGCATTGGCCTTTAGCGATGATTCTCAAAATCAGGGCAAACCTAGAGAAGTATCCCAAGGCCAGTCCTACATCTCCATCAGAACTGCTGTGGTTGGGACAGTGGAGTTGTCCTTCTAGGTGACTTACCTAACACAAAAGTAACCACTTCAATTCCTTCTTTGGCCTGAAAGGAGGCCTATTTGTATTTTGGGGTTGGTGTGGTCTACAAGAGGACAGGAAAGACTGGGGGGAAATCATAAAGGTCCTCCAAAGTGCTGAAGTGCCTGCTTTCTCCTCAGATCAACCACCAGGTTTTGAGGGCTTGGTCCCTGCCATCTCAACCTAACTATAACTTCAAAACAATCAAAACTGCAGCATGACTTATGGCAACCACTTTCAGAAGCTACAAACAATACTGATTACCTATTTCTTAAGCTCAGAGTCAAGGAGGCCAGTAAGCATTTCAAATACCACATCTACTACAAAATAACTGGAATTTGGTCAGATGATATTAACAGTTTAGGCCCCAATCTGCTAAAAGGAGTATGTAATCTATGGCAGGGCAGCAAAAGCTGTGGCCTCTGGGACGTATGCTTAGCTAAAGAAGCACACAGGAGTCAGCTTTGGAATGCCTGGTGAGGAACTTACAGCAAACAGGGCCTTGTAAAGGGAATCTACCAACCTGGTGGCTGCAGAAACAGCATAATTGTGTTTTGAGGCCGAATTAACAGTACTTATATTTTATTTTACATTATTTGGTGTGTTAACCAGGGTAGGGACCTGATCCCTGAGGACCTTTTTCAGATTTAACCCAAGTCTATAGAAAAAATACATAGCAAATAATGTCATACATTAGCAATTATGCAATCAAATTACATGTAACAGATGACTGAATTGGTAGCATAAACACTGTAAATAAAGTAGAATCAAAATGACAGAACTTGATTAATGTATATGTAGCATGTACGTAATGTACACAAAAAAGAGTAAGGTGGGATGAGAATTTGAAATTAACAGTATTTTTTTTTTTCAAAATATTTTTTACCTTACTGCTTGTCAACTATCAACACCCTATCCCTCAGGTCCTGAGGCCATTCATTCCTCATTACAGTTGCCTCTCACAGACCACTGATAGAGCAACATCAATCACCCAGACAGACATGAACATTGCTTTGTTGCTGCTTTAAGCCTTTCCTTTTTCTTGTTTCCAGTTGAGAAGTGCCCTCACCCTGACATGTGCAAAAGTCAGTTACTGCCCCCCCCCCCGACTAGGGCTGCCCACATTCAAGAGTCTTAATTGTCCCTATAAAATGAACTACCTCTCTACTAATATACTAGAAGCTGCATAATCTAGGATGCAATATTAGAAATTGCAGAGTAATGTATAACCATATACCCAGTGACTGAAATATTTTGCAAAGGCTGACAATGCCTTCCACATGTGAAATCATGCTTTTGCATGTGTTATAATGAAGGTTACTATGAAAGATGCCTGATAACAGTAAACACATTTTCTAATCCACTATACTAAGCTGCAAGTCATATAGCTTCTCCTCCAAACAGTACCCACACTGCAGAAGGTCGGACTTCCTCTGTCCCTCCAGGATGGAACCTAACACCCCTGTACAACCACTACTCTCCACAGACAAGACCCTATTATCCATAGCTAAAACCCATAACTCTGCTGGTCTGTCGTTATACTCCAATGACGTGTCAAAAGTCTGGAATTCTATCCTTATCACCATCAGACAATAAACCAAAATATTCAGATTCAAAACCTTATTAAAATAATACTGTAAAAACACTTGCACCTCCCCAGGCTAGATTACCTTGGCCATTACACACCTACATTAATTACCCCTATATATCTCAGTAAAGCAAATTCTCAATGTACACTTCTTACTGTCTTCTATCCCTTTGCCCTTACTGCCACCTCTACTTTCTCTACTTACCCCTGACTAGTTTTCCCTCCAGCAAAATTCCAACTCATACTCACTACCATCTACATCTGCCTCAACTTCATCACAACTCTCTTTTTCTCTATATCACCTAACAAATGTACACATTACAAACCTTTCCTCACCTACTCTATGCTTCCTACCCATCACCTCTTCTCTGCTTTCTATTCATGTCTCCCACACCTCCTATCTCTTATTTCTCCGACTCATAAATGTAAATTTGCAGTTTGACATTTTAAACCTCACTGTATATTCCCATTTGTCTTGTATTAATATATAATGATTCTACATTTTACTGATTGCAAATTTTCTCTATTAGGGCTGCCTTTCAGCTATTGTTATGTCCATATTGTAACTTTAAGCTTTGCATTTTATCTATTGTAAAGAAAATTGTAACTGGAGCTTTTCTCCCTGAGCCTCCACTGAAAAGGAGCTATCACAGCCCATTCTGACTACCATGGTCAAGAAATGTGATAAATAAATACATTTCACTATCTATTTTAGCAGTGTGAAAAATATAAATTTTTGAAGACTTTACTGCTTCTTGCTTCACCTCTGCTCCTGCTTGTGTCTCAGACAGTTTGTATGCCAGATAAAGTCACAGTAAAGCAGGGAATACTTTTGCACTTTCCTTCCATAGATTGTGTGGTTTACAAACACTGGCACCAAAAATGTTGCTCGTGTCTTCCAGAGGCACAAACACAATTTTGAGGAAGCAAAAGTTATAGTCAAAGTTTCTTCCAGACTTGGCATGAATCTACTAGTACCTATAGAACTTGTCCAGACTCAGAGACGACTTCAAATGATGAACTTGTTACTCATGGTTCTCATAATGTTGAAGTGTATACTTCCTACCAATATTATGACAAGGTAAAGTTTTATTTATTTTTTTTAAGTTACTATCTGCTGACTCCCAGCAGATGAAAAGCATACAGTTTTCCAGACTTAATAAATCTTATAAAACTGAATGATCTACAAAAAGTCTTAGAAACAGGTTCAATGAAATTAAGTTGGAACTGGTTTAGAACAGTTTTTTTTAACAAAACACCTTTGTTGAATTATCACTTGTGAGATAGGTGAACTTGCATTTGCATAAAAGTAATCAAATCGTATTAACAAGTTAACATTTACAAACATTATACATCACATAATCTTCTATACAACAATGTCAAATGGATTAGAACCGTTCATCCCAGTGCTACGGCCACATTTCTGCTAGTATGAAAAAGGTCACAGGCCCAACAGGACTAACCCGTCCAACAAGTGCATAACTAAATAAATAAATGATGAAAACATCTATAGCCTGTGCTTCCTTATTATTTGCTAACATTACTAACTGAAACTGGTTTTGATTTTCTACTACTAAATTCATCCACCTGCTTGTCTGTCCTGCCAAGTCTTTTGCCTGCAGATTATTGAAAACTTACCAACAGGCAGTCTCAGCTTCCAGTTGGCTGATTTTTACTGTCCATGGTCCAATGCATATTAGTTACGAAAAATTGCAATGAACACATTTTATAACACATTTAAGAAGCAACTAATTTACTATGTTGCAAACAACTGTCCTCATTTAGGTTATCCCTATAATTCCTAGTTAATACCACAAAAAATGATAACCAGGCCACCCTTGCATATTTACAAAACTAGCTAGGTAAAACCTGGCATTGTCTAATATTAACACTGTGTCTCTCCATCTCATCTTCTACCCTCCTGCCAAATACCACTGTACTTCTAAAATATGACTAATACCTAAATGTCAAGCACAGATGTGAAGGAGCTATTACTGCACCTGAAATACGGCATTGTGAGCCCCGTGGGAGGTTGATGACATTAATACTTTGATCTCATTTGAATGCATTAGATCTGACTTCTCATGACTGGATGTCAGAGCAAAAGAAAAATTTGTTCAACAGTAAAAGGAAGTAAATGTTACTGAAAGCCCTCTAATTCAAACAGACATTATACTGTAGTGTTGACTGAGAGGTTCACATAAAGTGGGTATGATTATAGCATGCTAGTGAGTGAATGAACTGCTCACCACTTAATTTCAGGTCCAGACTGGTATATATCCTCATCTACAAAGGTTTCCCATGTGCTGAAAATATCTTAGTAATATATTTTTCTAGCCTTCATTTCAGGATTGACATTCCAGCACTTTCTTTGACTACGGAATGGGCTGATAAAAGAATAGCTTTTCAGTTCTGAGTTGTCATTAAATCTAGACGCAAGCATATTAAACTCCACTTTTAAAAATCTGATAAAATAGTACAATAAAGGATAAAGGAGCAAGCAAAAATGTGATTTTGTTACTTTGTTTTCATTACAACCTGGTCAGTATACATTTATGATACTGATTAATGTGTTACTATCTGATCCACTGAAGATTAAGCTTTCACCAACACAAAGTGTGTGGGAATAAGGGGGAACCAAGGCCGGCCTTAGTGACAGTCAAACTATGCAGTCACTGAAGGTATTCGTCTGCTGGGAAGCAGAGGGGCACTTTTCCCTGTGTTACCTATATTTTTGAGCTTGGTTTAGCCCCTGTACTGGGGTCAAGGCTCTCAACCATGGCAATGTGTTGCATAGCTGTGTACTGACTGGGATGCTGTGGGGAGAGTTCCTGTATTTACTTGGAGGTAGAATTCTGTCCTCTAGACACTACCCTAAAGAGCTACAGAGGCTGCTTGGAGGAACTACATCTTCTAGATTGCTTTGAGGTAACTGACATAGTCTGACACCGACAGAATTAATAATGTGTAATGCACCTGCAGAGATCAATCTCTTTAAAGGATACAGAAAGTGCTATACTATGGCTTAATAAAGTACAAGGAAAAAATCATCATCCAACTAAAAAGTATGCAGATTTCTTAAAGAAATATAATTACCTCTATGTAATAATCTTTGGACAGAACTTGGGAAATTTGAAATGTGCAGCTGTCCACTAATGTTTCCAAATCCTGTAGTATTCAACTAGAAAACTGATTGATTTATTTTTTAACCAGGACTAGTAGATGTATTTCTTCTTAAAGGCGGGGGCTGAATTCAGATTCATTGCCCCAGCACTTGCTAATGTCCATAACGTTCAGTGGTAATGACAGTCACCAACACTAACTTCACATGCTGGACATAACATCAAAACCATAAACAGGCATATGCCATATATGGCACTGCCTACACTTAAAAATACATATAATGTATAATATACACACAGACACACAAACATATATATATATCACGTGTGTGTGTGTGTGTGTGTGTGTGTGTGTGTGTGTGTGTGAATATATTTACACTTTAAAATGTGCTAGAATTTGAATCTGCAAAACAAAACAAGTACAGAAACTCTAAAAAATGCCCATAACAAATGTGTATGGTTATGTATTGTTTTGCAAGAGGAACTGAGTGACAACGTCCATAACGAATACTTCCCTTTCTGTGTATCACAGAGCTATCCAGCACTACTTTGCCATAAATTATTCAGTGAGAGCAACTTTACTTGAAAATAAGACTTTGCTTCTGAATATTCTAAAATATAATGATGAAATTCAGACAGGCTTACAGGCATTCTCTAAAGTACAAACACCTTTAGCTACACAAAGTTCCACAGAAAGGAGTTACAAGAAAATTACAGAAACCTTAAACGGAATAAAGTCATTCTGATGTGCCAGTAAGCTTTTAAGTGCATATATAAAACTCCAGTTTTGCCGTTGAGACCTCTGCTTAACAAAACTACGTGGAATC